>NW_006921654.1:6260044-6322488 GCF_000298275.1 Orycteropus afer afer
TCCCAATCTCTCCACAACCTTGCCAGCATTTGTTATTTTCTGTCTTGTTGAACTTTGATACTAGGCAGCACTATTTAACTTTTGCACTTACATATACATGATTTATATGATAAAATTTAAAAATAAATAAATAAATAGTTATTTGGAGGGGTAGTGAGAAAGGTGGGAAGGGTCAAGGTTATTGTAAGCCCTAAAGAATTTTGACTCAAGGGTGGTGGGGAGCCAGTCAAAGTTTTGATCAGGAACATCTGGTAAGAGGTCAATCTCTTATGGTTCTTCTATTCTTTTTAAAATTTTTATTGTGATTTAGGTGGAAGTTTACAGAGCAAATTTACTTTCTTTTATGGTTATTCTTCTAGGCTGGGTTGGAATGTCTGGTAGTTCAGACACTGTTGTAGTAGTTCAGGTTTGAGATGATACAGACATAGACATAGAAACGGAAGGCCAAGGATAGGGAGACCACAAGAAGGAAGCATCTGAGCTGGGTGACTTACTGACGTTAGCAGGAAAGGCATTTGAGTCAGAAAACATAGTACAGTTTCATACTGGGAGGATAACTGACATAAGGTGGTGCCATTAGGTGCCGGTGAGTCAATTCCAACTCATAGGAGCCCTGTGTGCAGAAGAACGAAACACTGCGCATTTCTGCACCATCCTCGCAATTACTGCTGTGTTTGAGCCCATTCTTGCAGCCTCTGTGTCAGTCTGTCTCATTGAGGGTCTTCCTCTTTTTCACTGACTCTCTACCTTACCTAGCATGGCATCCTTCTCTAGGGACTGGACCCTCCTGATAACACGTCCCAAGTACGTAAGACCAAGTCTCGCCATTCTTGCTTCTAAGGAGTGTTCTGGCTGTACTTCTTCTGAGACAGATTCAGTCATTCTCCTGACAGTATATTTAGTATCCATTCTCCTGACGGTATATTTGGTATTCTTTGCCAGCACCATAATTCAGATGCATCAGTTCTTCTTTGGTATTCAACATGAGGTAGCCTGGGGAAAAAAAAATTTGAGGTTTAGGGGAGAGCTGTGATGTTTAGTTGAATCGTGCGTGACAGATCATGAAGGTAAGGCAGTCTTGCAGGCCACATGCAGACTAAATCTGCGAGTTGACCGTGGGTACAGGAACTAGTTGAGGAGAAGCCACTTTTGGGGAGGTGTTGAGTTGGAAAGGGCCGTTGAAGAGGTGGCTAAAAGGTCAGGTAGGAGGCTAACTCAGAAAATAGAAGAAGTTACCAGACTGAGGCACAATAGCCAAGCAACATAAGAATTCAAAGGAGATGAAATGAGAAGGAAGTTAGGGAACAAAGATACTCTTAACATTCAGGATCATATGCTATAATCCTTACTGGATTCCTTTTGCACTGTGTTAGTTCTCTTTTCTTCAGTTTGTTTTCTTACTTTCTCTCAAATTTAAAATGGAAAATTTCAAGCATGCACCAAACAGTACAATGAATCCCTTGTAACTGTCATCTGGTTTTAACAATTAATAACATTTTGTTTCATCAGATCTCCCACTTTTAGGTAGAGAGGCTGCTGTATTTTAAAGCAAATTCTAGGTACCGTGGCCTCTGACCCGTAAGTACATCACGTACATCTCTAATAGATGTGTAACAGATGAGGTTTTTTTTTTTTTTTTTTTTTTAATTAAACCACAATACCATTACCCACTCAACAAAATTAACAGTATTTCCATACTGTCATGTTGTACCCAGTGCATGTTCTGTGTTTGCCAATTGTCTTTAACATATTTTTACACTTTATTTGAATCAGATCCAAATCCAAGGTCAACACATTGCTTTTAGATCCCTCTAATCTGTAAACTCCCCCTCCCTTTCTTACTCTCTTCACATCACTGATTTGTTGAAGAACCTGAGCAGTTTGCGTGTAGAGTTCCTCCTCTTCTGGTTGTGGCTGATTGTGGCCTTCTTCCTCTGGCCCGTGCCTTGTCTTTCCTGTATCTAACTGGTAGCTAGATATGGAGGCTGGTTAAATTCGACACTTTTTTTTTTCTGTTGTATAATTTACTTACAGAGAGATGCACAGATCTCAGTTTTGTAGTTTGCTGAGTTTTGACAAATGCATACGTTACTGTAACCCACAGCCTATCAAGATGTGGCACACTTCTGTCACCCCAGAAATTCCTTTTCTTACTTTTGTTTGATTACTTCTTCCCTGTGTGTGTGGAAATCAAGTTACACTTACCAAGCACAGCTGAAGATTTTTTACTTCCAGTCCTGGCCCTGCCTTAGCCATGGGTGTTTTAGGACTAACTTTGAAAAGATTGCATCCTCACTAAAGATTATGTGGACAGTCTTGCTGTTTTTTAGACCAACTCTTTTTTTCATAACCACACAACATGTAATCATTGGCACTTTATATCAGGGTAATTTCAGTTGCAGGTAACAAAAAAACTGGATCTGACTTGGCTTAAATAACAAAGGGAAGTTACTGGCTCATATAACTGAAATTTGTAGATGTAGATCCTGGTTTCAAGTAAAGCTTGATCTAGTGACTTAACAATATCCCTAGGGGAGCTTTTTTCCATTTTCCTGCTCCTTTGTCCACTAGGTCAATTTAATATTGTATTTGAGTCCTCTGGTAGCATAGTACCTAAGACACTTGACTGCTAACCAGAAGGCTGGCGGTTCAAACCCACCAGCCACTCCTCGGAAGGAAGGTTGGGCAATCTACTTCCATAGTGATACCGCCTTGGAAACCCAAGGAGGGGTTGCTATAAGTTGGGTCCGACTTGACGGGACATAACAACAACATTTGAGTCCAAGATGTCAGCCAGCAGCTCCCAGGACCGTGTGTTTTCTCAGCCAGTGGCTCCCAGGACTGCGTGCTTTCTCAGCCATACCCAGCAAGGAAAAGATTATTTGTTTTCCAGAGTTCTCAGCAGAAGTCCTAGATTCACCAGTTGTCCCAGCGTAGGTCATATGCCCACCTCTGGTCTAATCAACAGGTCAGCTCTGGGGATGGGAGGAGAGCCAGCTTCCCCAGAACCACACGGATCTCTAAATGGGAAGCAGGAGCTGGGGACATTGGTTGTCTGACATATGAGCTCCGGAGCCTCCATGGTTGGCGCCCGCTTGGCTGTGCCTCCCTGGAGCAGCCGCACTGCCACGCCAGACACACAGCTTTGCCCTCCCTTGGGCCTTCTTTGGCAGCCATCCTGAGCGTTCTCTAGAGTTTGGGGTGGTCACTGTATTAATCTTGAGTTTAATGTTTCCAGCTGGGAAAAACGTACAGACCCCCGAGGCAGGTTTTATTACGTGGACCACAACACTCGGACCACCACCTGGCAGCGCCCTACAGCAGAGTACGTGCGGAACTACGAGCAGTGGCAGTCGCAGCGCAATCAGCTCCAGGGGGCCATGCAACACTTCAGCCAAAGATTCCTCTACCAGGTGAGTGGGCAAGAAGCCTCCCCACCCTTAGGGGTGTGTCGCCTCCCACGTTCTCCACTGGCCCACTTGGGCAGCAGAGGAAACGGTGGCTAGAAACCTCAGTGCTCTGACCCCGGACATTTTACTCATCACAGTGAAATTCTTCAGATTCCGTTGTTTCTAACTCAGTCACTCGATGTCCAGACTCTTTGTTTAAGGAGTTGACATGTCTGAAATGAAATGCACCATCTTTCTTTCAAAGCTGGCTTTCTCTCCTGGCGCTTCCATTCAAGTGCATTTACCCTGAGCCGAAACCTCCAGGTCAGCTTTGACCTCTCCCATACCTTACCTTTCCAATCAGTCACCCAGATCCTTCTCTTTGCATTGCTGCCATCTGTCTTCTGATCTATATTGTCTGACAGGTTTTCAAGGATGGGAAATACCTTAAAGTTCATTGAGATTAGGGGTTGGCAAACCATGGCCTGTGAGTCAAACTGTGTCTGTCACTACCTGGTTGTATAAATAAAATTTTATTGAAACATATCCATAGCCACACCCAGTCATTTATGTATTGCCTGTGCCTGTTTGTGTACTATAAGAACAGAATTGAATAGTCAAATGACTGACAGCCTGAAATATTTACTGTCTGACCTTTTATAGTAAAATGTTGCCAAGCCCTGGTCTGTATCAACTTCTGACTGGTAGTTGGTTTTCCTTTTCTCGTTCACATCTGAATTGTTAGGGCAGCCTCTGAATTATTATCCCTACTTGCCAGGGTTATCTCCAAATACCTCTGGTATCATAGCACTTTACTGGCTCACAACCCCTGTGGTCATTACTTTCAGAAAAGCAGTTAAATTTCCTAGTTCAGAATCCAGGATGCTCTGGCCCCACGTTAACTGTCTGACGGTCTCCCGAATGGTATCACGCTGGGAACCCTCTCAGCTTCACCTTGCTGGAGTCTCTGTCCCACTGGAGCCTCGACTGGTGACCTGGAACCGAGGGCAGCCCAGCTGCAGCCTCTCGGGCAGGGCGAGGTAGCATTCCTACTTGGAACTCAGATGGCATTTTCTCAGTGAACCTTCAACAAGAAAGTTGAGATCTGCAGTATACAGGATATAGTCTATTTCTTGTTGGAAATATTTTGAGCTGGATCATAAATTTTAATCACCATGTATAGCATCGTTTCTATTTGAAACGAATTTTCACCACGTAACGCATTTCTCAATTGGATATGAGCCTGGTTGCGGTGTTATTAGGTGCTGGGCTAGTTGGGACTCATAGTGACCTGTGCAACAGAACGAAACCCTGCCTGGGCCTGTGCCATCCCCGCAGTCCTTGCTGTATTGGAGCCCGTTGTTGCAGCCGCTGTGTCAATTCATCTTGAGGGTCTTGCTCTTTTTCACTGACCCTCTACTTTACCAAGTGTTTTGGTTACCTGGTGCTGCTCTGACAGGAATATACCACAAATGGGATGGCTTTAAGTCTGAGTTCAAAGTGCCAGGCCCTAGGGGTTGGGTGAAAGCCCCTCAACCTTGGGCTTCAACCAAAGGTCAACAAGTAAAAAGGCACAGTCCCGATGTTACCAAACCACATGGCAGGCCATTGATTCAAGTCCACTGAAAGTCCCAAGATCAGCAGAACATGGCAGGCTGCTGAACAACGACTCAGCTACATGCAGGGTTCAAGCATGCCATAAGCTAGAGACCATTCCCAAAGCTGCTGCTTATGCATGGGAAGCAGACCACATCCCTAAAGCAGCTACTCAGCTGCCTGTGGTAGATCCCACCATGGAGTTGATTGCCAGTCTCATCATGGGGAGTAAGTACCACCAGCTGCCCAGCCACTCACCCAGGCCCAGCGAAGTTGACACACAACATAACCACCACACCAAGCATGATGTCCTTCTCTAGGGACTCATCCCTCCTGATAACATGTCCGAAGTATATGAGAAGCCTCGCCATCCGTGTTTCTAAGGAGCATTCTGGTTGTACTTCTTCCATGACAGATTTGTTCAGTCTTCTGGCAGTCCATGGCATATTGAATATTCTTCGCCAACATCATAATTCAAATGCATCAATTCTTCTTCAGTCTTCCTTATTCGTGTCCAGGTTTTGCATGCATATGAGGTGACTGAAAATACCATGGCTTGGGTCAGGCACACCTTAGTCCTCAAAGTGACATCTTTGCTTTTTAACACTTTAAAGTGATCTTTTGCAGCAGATTTGCCCAATGCAATGTCATTTGATTTCTTGACTGCTGTTTCCATGGGCGTTGATTGTGGATCCAAGTAAAAGAAAATATTTGATGACTTCAGTCTTTTCTCTGTTTATCATGATGTTGCTTATTGGTCCAGTTTTGAGGACTTTTGTTTTCTTTATGTTGAGGTGTAATCCATACCAAAGGCTATAGTCTTTTATCTTCATCATAATTGCTTCAAGTCCTCTTCACTTTCACTACACAAGGTTGTGTTGTCTACATGTCACAGGTTGTTAATAAGCTCTTCTCTAATCCTGATGCCACATTCTTCTTCATATAGTACAGCTTCTCAGATTATTTTCTCAGCCTGTTCAGTGAAAGGATATAACCCTGGCACACAACTTTCTTGATTTTAAACCATGCAGTATCCCCTTGTTCTGTTTGAATGACTGCTTCTTGGTCTATGTACAGGTTTCTCATGAGTATAGTTCAGTGTTCTGTAATTCCCATTCTTCACAGTGTTATCCATGATTTGTTATGATCCATACAGTTGAATGCTTTTCATAGTCAACAAACCACAAATAAACATCTTTCTAGTGTTCTCTGCTTTCAGGCAAGATCCATCTTATATCAGCAGTGATATTCCTTATTCCACGTCCTCTTCTGAATCCAGCCTGAATTTCTGGCAGTTCCCTGTTAGTGTATTGCTACAACATTTTTGAATTATCTTCAGCAGAACTTTGCTTGTGTGTGATATCAATGATATTGTGTGTGACATTAGTGATGACCCATCATTCATGCTCAGAAAATCTTTCCTTCCATTTAATGAAGTGGCATTCAGTCCTGGTCTTACCTTCATTTGTGACTCTTTGTTGCCCACTCAGAGCAGGGGCTGTACCATGAGACGTTTGAGTATCTCCTTTGGGTGGTTTGTCTCTCCTGTCCTTGGGGGCTGCTCGCTCAGCATATAGTGAGCAAACTGAGCAAGACCCCAGTTTCCTAAGTATGGACGAGCACAAAGGTCGACTACAATGCCTGTCTACAACCCAGGCCCTGGTGGCCCTAGGAGGGCAGTGCTGTGTGTGACTGTGTGCCAGGCTTCCCACTTACAGCTCTTGTCACAGGATACCTGGCATCTTGTTCTGACATCTTTAGAAAGTGGCTGGAGTATGACCATTCTCTGCATTTCAGAGGTGGCTCCTTTTGAGCTGGGTCCTGAAAACTTGGTCTGCTATTTTCATGAGTGGTTATGGTTGTGAAACTGGGAAGCTCTGGGACATGGGATATCTTCCTTGATCTGTCCTTGACTTAGAGGCAAGGACATATTTTAGAAGTTTCACTTGGCTTCATCTCCTTACTTAACCACCTTCTCTAATGAAATAAAGCCACTAAGAGATTTTTTTTTCCCTTCCCGACCATGTGCCAGGTAGGTTGTAGGTTGACTAGAATATTTGATTTGCAAAAGAGAAGATTGCAGGGTTCTGGAACTTCTGTCTGCTTGGTCTCTTTGGAGCGTTCGTCCTCTCGCCTGTCACTGTCATCTTAGCCACATCATTCCTGGCCTTGAACATTGACTCGTAGCATCCCTGGAAATGAAAATGAAACACTAAATAAATTCCTTTCTGAGAACTCTAAGATGGTCCTCTCAGCTCGGCTGGGGATTTAAGAGGGTTCTGGGTGGAGGTGAGGGTTACCTTTTCTCGGGAAAACAAGACTCATATTGAAAAATGTGGTAGGAATCTTTTTTTGGTCTGTTCTTAACGTCTCTCTGTTGATTTTTCCTCCCCCCTCGATTTGGTTTTCTCCTCCTGTTTGCTGTGGTGCCATGTCCTGGTAACAAGTAAGAAGGGTTGCTTTCATATAGCTATTTTGGGGTTTGGCTTTGGCCCAGGCTTTGACTCGGAAGACTTAAGAGCTGAGACTATGGTAGCAACTTCCCGTCCTCCTCTGGCTTAACTGAGACCTCGTTCTTCTTTGCTGCCCAGCAGAGAACACAGAATCCAGTTCAAAATGGACCCCACGGGATCCCAGATGGCAGTGTCTCTCACAGTTCCTTTCTGGTGTCTGCTTCAGTGCGTACCTTCTCAGTTTCGCCAAGTCACCGTTCCCCTTATTTCTGTTGCATTTTCTTTTCCTGCTTCCATTGCCTGCGATCTTCGGGCTCACTGGTGGTGGGGCTTCCTCCATGCTTTCCTTCTTGGTCTGTTGTGCATTCTTGCTGTGCTCCCTTGAGGGTGGCTGGCACTTTTGAGGGCTTTGTACTGTTGTGACAGGACCCACCACACTGCTGATATGTCTGTGGCACCCCTTCCTTCTTGCCCATCCCTTTCTTCTTCCGCTAATAACAAGAGGAGGTAGCCAGTCACCTGATGGCTTCTAACTTTTGGAATCCGAATCACACCATGCGGAGACAACTTATCTTTCATTGTGCAGCTTGGGGTGAATTCTCAGGCACCTGGGTTTTGTTCTGCATCTGTGGGTTCATCCTTCACAGAGCAGCCTCTCTTCCACCCTACAACCTTCCTGGCCTTCCTAGAGCCTTTCTTGCCCTCGGCTGGATTTGCTAGACATTCTTTATTGCTGAGCATGTATCTTAAAATATGACTAGAACTTTGTGCTTAGTCCCTGAGGGACTTGAACTCACGTGAGCTTTTTCACGTGGCTCTTGGCCTACACCCCACATCTCCCAACCCAGGGCCTGTTACCGGGGAAAATCGTTCAACAGCATTCTTGTTCCCAGGAAGCTATCTTGTCTCTCGGAGCCCCCCCTACGTCCCATGATTGCTTTTCTGTTGTCGTCTCCTTCTGCACTGTGTGTAACGTTTGGGCGAGTGAGGTTTAGAAAAAAGGAACTCGAGTGGCATAGTGGTTCAGGCATTCAGCTGCTAACCAAAAGGTCAGTGGTTCAAACCTACCAGCCACTCTGTGGGAGAAAGATGAGGCAGTCTGCTTCCATAAAGATTTACAGCCTGGAAAACCCTATGGGGTAGTTCTACTCTGTCCTATACGGTTGCTATGAGTTGGAATCGACTCAATGGCAGTGGGTTTGGTTATTGGTTTGTGAGGTAGAAGAGAAGAAGGGGCGTTGGATTGGCTCATTAGAGGTGTGAGGTTTTTGGGGTTTGGTTTTTGACTGTGATGTGTAGGTCTTATTTTTTCTTTCTCCTTGGCTTCTGTTCACTTCCTTCCTTTTGGCTGTCTTTTCTTATTTTTCAAATTGTACTATGTACATTTCAGAAGAAATACCCAAAATACAGTCAAGTCCTTTGATTTGAACTCTAAGAAGTGAAATCATTAGGGTTGTCACCTTCCACTGATTGCGACTGCCTGGGTGGCTGGTGTTCCTCAGTCTCTCCCTTGTCTGCCTGCCTCCTCTTCTCTCCCCTTCTTATTGGTTTATGGGGCAGGGATCTGATAGGATGGGAATGGGAGGTTACTAAAGAAATTTAAAAGGAAAAAAAAACACTTTAACAAAAAATGTTGTTAGGTGCTATCATGTTAATTTTTTTCCCGCCAAATAGAGACACTTTTATTAAGCCTTGGACAGGACAAAGACAAAACAAAGACAGTCACCCAGGACGAGGGAAGCCATCAGCATGTCCACAGCATGTCCATAGCCAGATGGAGTCCCGTCTTGTTGATTTTTGACTCGGAGCGGCCCCATGTGATAAGAGAACTGCTCTGTGGGGTTTTCTTAGCTGTAATCTTTATGGGAGCAGATTGCCAGGTGTTTGTAAAACACCCGTGGAGCTGCTGGTGGGTTCAAACTGCCAACTTTTTGGTTAGCAGCTAAGCACTTAAACTGTTCCATCACCAGGAACTCCTTTAATCCAGTATAGGCAGCATGCATGAAGTTTGGGATATTGATAAAAGGCAAGGATTAAGAAAATCCTGATAAATATTTTTTAGTTCCCAGTTCCATGTTGGCCATGGAACCTGTCAAGAAAGACTTCTTGTTCTGTCTATGTGTAAAGTTAACCATAAGATGATGGTAAGCCACTGAAGCCCCCTGTGCTGCTTTGTGTTCAGAGCCCCTGAAGGCTTCGTGGGAGGTCTTGTACCCTTTCTCAGCAGAGATCTGATGCGCACGCAACTTTGCACCAAATGGTGCTGCTGCTTCTGCTGCCTGGAAGGACCTTCTCTGTAGTTCCTCCCTTCTGCCAGGCCACGGCTGTCATACAACACCTACCCGCTGCATTCTTTGTGGCTTCGTTATCTGGATTAGTTGTGCCTGCACATCTGTAGTTACTTTCCGTCTCTTGCCCAGTGTTTCATAGCCACTGTTCTTATGAATTGATGACAGAATAAAGTCGGAGGCACTTAGATTTGATGGGATCCTGTCCCCCCGCCAAAACGGATCCTGTGAACTGGGGAGATCTCGGTCAGTGATGAGCAGACAAACCTGAACTGTGGTGTGAGAGCTGAAGCATGTCTTGGAGGCTGGCGATAGTGTGTCCTTGACCAAGGACCAGGCCAGCTTGCCCCACCTCGGGGCAGTTTCATTCTGCGTGGGTAGGAGGTCCTTTGCTGAAAGGGGGCTCTGTCCTATCAAGGAACCAGTGGTTCAAAACTTAAACGTCTTTGTTGGAACGTGCTTGGAAGAGCAGCCTGTGTTGCCACCTTGGAAAGAAAGTTCCTGTGCCCCTTCAGCCGGGGTGGAGGGAGGGTGAGAGAAGGGGTTCCTGGGCACTTGAGTTCTGCCAGTGTTTTCTCAAGGCCAGACTGAGTTCCATTCATCCTTCAGCCCGTGTGTGGCTCCGTCACCCCCAGACGGGGCCAGCCAGGCAGCCTGAAGTCTGCATTTAGAACTTGATCCCCTAAAATGACGATTAAATTTTAGTAAGTGAAATAAAACTGCTTCAAAAAAGAGAAGAGGGAGAAGGAAAGAGTGGAACAATACTTGTTTTGTTTAACCGTGAGAAGTTTTTGACAGCACACCCTTCCCTGCAGGATATGAAAAGTCTCTGGTCCACGGCAGCATCCCCCTGGGGACCTCAGAGCAGAATTAGGCAGGGTGGGGGTGTTCTAATGTAAACAGTGACCCTGAAGGCCTGCAGTCCCTTCCTCCTCCCTTCTCCTGTCTCCCCCTCTCTCTTGCTCGCCGCCCCAGCCCCACCTCCCCAGGCTTCCAGTAAGGCAAACACAGAACACTGAGCAGCTTCAGGTTCAGGCAGGGGCAGAAGAAAGGTGCTTTGTGAGGGGAAGGCAAACATTCCTGGGGGAGGTGAGGGGCTGGGGGAGCGGCCGTGGGTGAGGGGCATGAATGCCCTCTCAGTCTGGGCCGGTGCCGCACAGCCCGGCTCGCTCCCTCTCCCAGCTCACCGAGAAGGGAGGTGGGGGCTGGACGCGGAGGTGGAGGGAGGAAGGCCAGGCCCCAGCCAGGAAGCTCTGGGCGTGGGCAGGGCTTGTGGGAATGATTTCATTGGAAAGGCCTGCGATATTTTTTCCCCTCCTGTGTGTGGTTCTTGGAGAAAGTTGGAGGTGGTGGTGATTTCAGTCGCCTTGGCCGCCTGGAGCAGGAGCTGCGCAGAGGCGGCTGAGCCTGCTGGGAAGTCCGGCTGGGAGCTTCTGGCCCTGCCTCGCAGGCTGCCTGCCCCTGCAGCCCTGGCCCACTTTCATCTGCGCACCTCTTCCTCCCCCAACTCCACCCTCTCCAAGACCTAGCTGGGCCGTGGGGTGCAGGGGCTTTTTTATTATCATTATTATTGTTTGTTTGTTTCTTTCTTTCTTTCTTTTTTTTTTTTTTTTGAAGACTTTTGAGAGCCACAGATGTCACTAAGGCCCACTGTGCCCTCTACAAAGTGCTAGAACGTGGAAATGAGCCTTGGGCGTTTTTACTTCTAATTATTAATTTATTTTTAACCAGCGACTTTTTTTTTTTTTTTTTTTTTTTTTTGTAAACTCTGTGTTCTGCTGTGTTTCTCGTTTAGTCTTCGAGCGCTTCGGCCGACCATGATCCACTGGGCCCCCTCCCTCCCGGCTGGGGTAAGTGCTGCCCCCGCTTCGGGCCAAGGCGCCGCTCGCTCTGCCCTTCTCTCCCACACATCTTCCTCTCTCCTTCGCTGGGTCTCCCACTTGGGTACTCCCACACCGTCTCTGGGGCCGCCCAGCCAGCAGTTACAGGTGATGGCACTAGGAGGTTGGGAAAGGAATTGAGCTGTCCTGTGCCCTGCCGCATTCTGCTACCACAGCTGAAGGAATGTGACCCCATGAAGGAAGTGTCAAAGTGTCATCTTCAAGGCACTGTCCTAACACCAGTGAAGACATTTTAACCTTGTCTGATTCCCACCTGGATTTGTTGCAGGTCTGTGGCTGTAAGATGGGAAGGAACCACCTTAACAAACCTTTGTTTGCAGCTGAGATGGCGGGAGACTTCGGCCTAATTTTGGCTAATGGAAGCCACGTTTTTAATTGTGCCATAGCTGTGACAGAGGCCACAGTGAAGCAGATAAGAGTGTTGGGTGTGCCAGCCGGTGACTGTGAAGGGCATCATTGCCAGTTGATGATGGCCTGCTGGTGGTTCACTGGATTCTTGCTGCTGGTAGCAGCCGCTTGCCTTTTCCCGTCTTGCTGGGGTTTGTCAGTAATGAGTTAGGGGGATGCACATGCAGGGCTTGGACGAGATCCTGGGCTGTCTGGCTGTTCTAGGAGGAGGGCCATGCCCAAAGGGGTCATTAGAGATGGTGAGACTTGGGCCTCCTGCAGCTCTCAGCTGGGCAGGGCTTCGGCCGGTTCTGTGAAAGGCCCTACGCTGCAGAGGGCAGCTTTCCTGGAGTCAGCGTGTGCGGGGTGATTGCTTTGTTAGGCCAGCAGAGGACAGTAACTGCTGGTTTGGTGGTCACAGATGGTGCGAAACCGGGAGGGGATGCACTCACCAACAAGGATGGAGAAGCGTGCGCTTGGGAGCTAACAGTGACAGCATAAGCCGGGAACAGCTGGCTCCTCGCAGTGCAGAACCAGCTACTCCCCGGTCAACATTTAAGATGTTGTATCAACTCCCTTGGACCTGCAGGGGATCACTTAGTGAATTACCCTGCATTCCACAGCTAAAAACGGGTGCCTTTTATTCGGTCTGGTGGGGAAGCTTCCACACATATCTTGATTTTTAGCTAGGGAACATCTTATGCACACAGTGGACCTGTCTGCTCCCTGAACTGACGACAGGTCGTTGGTAATTCAGATACTGGCAGGAATGCAAATGCGAGAGGCTTCGACCCTTCAGGTTCCTCCCCAGGTAGGGAGACTAATCTGATGAAACAGGAATCTGCAATGCTGCTTCCCAGCCGGCAGACACTCTGATTTAGGGCTGGGGACCTGGGGGTTCTTTCTGGCTCTGTGGAGGCAGGCGGTGTAGCCCAGCCAAGGAAGTTTGTTTCTGAACCAGTTCTGTTAAATTATGCTCACCTGTTGAGGGCAGTTGTGAGACTTACACACACACCAGACCGTTAGGGTAGGAAACTGGAGAAGAGCAAGCTGGCGGTGGGCAGAGAACCCTCTTAATCACAAGTCCTTTCGTGTGCCCCCCCCCCCCCGCAAGGCTGTGCAGCGGCTCCTCTCCTGGGTGTTAAGAATGAACGGAAGGAGCAGGAATACCAAATGTGAATTGCATTTATCCCCCTCGTGGCTCCGGCCTCCCTCTCTTCTTGGAGAAAGCCTGCAGCATTCTCTGCGTGACTGGCCTGGGAGTCGGGAGCCCAGCTTAGATCCGTGCTGCTGCTCAGCAGCCATGGCCTGGGCACGGGACGGAATCTTCTCAGGCCTGTTTCTTCCTGAAATGAAGTTGTGCTAGCAGCTCATTGAAGGATGTCCCCGACCCGCAAACTGTGGAATTGTATACAGTGGGGCTGTTCCACTTAGCTGCCAGAGGCCCCCAAACAGCAGGCAGTGCCAGAAATGAGGGTACAGGCCTCAGAGCGGCAGGACAGACCAACCCCGCCCCCAGCCTGGTGGCTTTGGTTTGGCCCTTGGTAGAGCCAACATGGATGATCTAGTTCAACGCACTAGATTCTGGGCTGGGAGCGGCCTCTGCTGCCCTCAGAAACCTTTTGGAAGACCTTCCTTCTGTGGACAGTCACACAGCCATTTGGAGGTGGTCGTGGCTCTGTAACAGTACCCAGCCACCTCCTTTAGTTTTGTCTGTGTTTCCAAAATGTCAGTCAATAATGGCTTCCAGGTAAAGCAGGGAGTCGGAGGGAGACCAGGACTGCGGTCTTGGAACGCTGCAGCCTGAATCCTGAGGGGAGGAATTGGTCACCCCAGTTCTCTCTATTCAACTTGTGGTTTCCTCATAGCTCCTGGAACCGATTCCTCCTCTTTCTTCAGTTTCGCCCTGTCTTTGTAAAAGACCACGAGCCATTAGCATCGTTTGTTCTCAGCTCAGAAACAAATTTGAAGGCTCAGGAACTTCTGGGAAGTAACCCTTTTGGGGTTCAGGGCCCTGCCCCTAATTTTGCCTCCCATCCACCTGGAGCTGGTGAGCTGCCCTTTCCAACCCTTCTCAAGGTACAGAGTCACCCGTTAGAGTCAGAACTATCCCTGGAGGCCAGCTTCCCTCTTAATAACCCCAGAGCCATTGCCAGTGACCCAGCAAAGGGCACAAGAATGAAGTGTCCAGAGGAGACAGAGTATATTTGGGCCCCCAACACTCCCGTCTCCGAAGCACACACTTAAGTGTGAGAGCAAGGTGGTGATCGTCTGTGTCCGCAGCAGTTTATTTGCACACGTGCTGCACAGAGGATGCACTGGGATGTGAGGGTTTGGGAACAACACAGCCTTCAAGCAGGAAAAGAGAGATAACGGAGAGGCTCCACAGAGCACTGATCACAGAGGTATGAAGTGTAAGGGTCCTCCTTTAGGGGACAGAGATGCCTGGGTGTGCTGTATCTAGTGGACAGAGCAGTGCCCGAAACCAGCCGGGACAGCCGGGGTAGGGGCCACGGGGGGGCTGCGGAAGCCACGGGAGGCGGGTGAGCATCCCGTTTGCACACAGCTGGATGCAATTACTCCCCTGGTTGCAGCCTGCTGTTCCCCCTCCGGTTGGCCGCACCACCCCTTTCCCTCCAGCTGGCAAACCAACCAAAGACAGGACTTGTTCTTGAGCTGAAAATGCGTCTACATCTCTCTTCCACCCCTGGCAGGGAAAGGTTCACGTTGTTCTTTTTCCCAGTGATAAATACAAGTGAGCCAGGCACTTGACGGTCAGACTTCCCTCACAGGCCGGGTCTGGGGCAGAAATTCAGAGCCCGCTTCCAGGAGGTGGGGACCGGCGGGGCGAGGACACGTGCTACCTGTGGTTGTGTCTAACTGTTTTCCTTTCTTCCCCTTCCCCTGGCAGAGAAGAGGCAGGACAATGGACGAGTGTATTACGTGAACCATAACACCCGCACTACCCAGTGGGAGGACCCTCGGACCCAGGGGTGAGGACCTGGGTTGCAGGGAGGGCTAGGAGTGGCCTGTTAGCCACACACAAGTGCCCGAGACACTCATGATAATGTGGACCCAAGGAGAGCTTGAAAACTGCTCCTTAAATCGACACAGAGGGTGGCCCTAGTCTCTGTACTCATTGTTCAGGCTGCCCATCATTTGAGCCCCCAAATTTGAGGGCTCCTCTACCCCTGAGACACGGTGTGGGTACTTGGTGTCGCAGTGTTGCTGATGGTCATGCAGGCCAGTGCCATCCAGCAGGGCTGGTTCTTTGGCCTTGGGATAATAAGTGACTTGTGGGCTGCAGAAATGTCCTCATGACCTGAGTTGTGCCAGCGCATGGGCCCCGCTGAACCTGGCCCTGTGCGTGCAGGGCACTGAGGACCTGGCCTCCTGGTCCTTAACCCCTCCCCCTCCTGTGCTTCCAGGATGATCCAGGAGCCAGCTCTGCCCCCAGGGTGGGAGATGAAATACACCAGTGAGGGGGTGCGATACTTCGTGGACCACAACACACGTACCACCACCTTTAAGGATCCTCGTCCAGGGTTTGAATCTGGGTAAGGGCCTTCCCTGGGCGACATCGGTGTCTGTCAGCACAGCTACTTCTGCGCCGTGTGTTCCAGGGCCACAGGCTGGTGGTGCAGGCTTTGGGGTGGCTTGCCTGTGTCTGCTGCAGCTCCTCACTGCCCTCTGGTGACCAAATACGAGGCCACGGTAATGGGATTGGAGAGGAGGGTGCAGTCCTGTTGGTTCAGAGCAGCACTCGCGTTATTTCTCAGAAAGCACCAGGGCTGCGTTTATTTCTAGTGTTTGCTTTCACCCTTCAGATCTGCAGAGGATGTTAATGGCAGTCACTGCCCTTCTCTGATGCACTCGTCTTCAAGTTGACACAGCATCAGCTTTCCATAGGGCTCACAACAAGAAACCACTAGTTTTTGAGGCAGCACGTGATTCCAGAACATTTCTGCTCTTTCCAGGACGAAGCAGGGCTCCCCTGGTGCCTACGACCGAAGTTTTCGGTGGAAGTATCACCAGTTCCGCTTCCTCTGCCATGTGAGTTCTGGTTGCGGGGCCCTCCGCGGCAGGTGGGGTTCGTGAGTTGTTACAGCACGATCCAGTAGCAGGGACCGGGACGTCAGGTGTAGGTGAAGGCCCGTCATTCTTCTGATCCTGAGCTCTTGTCCAAGGTGGTCTCAGTCTATTTTTAAGAGAAGGCAGGGCTTAAGGAAGCTGCCTCTGTCCCTGGGGTGCCAGCTCTCGCTCTACAGACAAAGGAGCTGGTGATGCCTGTTGTTCGGACAGGAGGCCAAATGGAGTGATTATCACTGAAGCCCTGCTTTGAGGCGTTTTGTTTATCCTTTTCAGTCAAATGCTCTGCCCAGCCATGTGAAGATCAGTGTCTCCAGGCAGACTCTTTTTGAGGATTCTTTCCAGCAGGTAAGAGAGGAATGAAAAGCCCTCCTTCTACCACCCCATCTTCTGTGATGTGGCCTGTTAAACTCACAGGCAGAGTTTCCTAAGCCTGGGCCTTGGTGTCTCTGCTGGACGGTAGGCCTTAGGGCCTCGAGACGCCCTGTTGTCCCCCGTCCCTTCCCGCCCCCTGATGGAGCCTGCTGTGGGAATGTGGGTGCCAGGCCACCCATGAGACTCTGTCTCCCCAGATCATGAACATGAAACCCTATGACCTGCGCCGCCGGCTGTACATCATCATGCGTGGCGAGGAAGGCCTGGACTACGGAGGCATCGCCAGGTGAGCGCAGGCGCCCTCGCAGGGCGTGCTGCCCCCTCTGCCCCTGGCGGTGGGGCCCATGGCCAGACAGCAGCCCCTCCTCACTCAGATTCGTTGTCAGGGTTCTCCCGCTGCCCCTGCACCTTGAGACCAGGCATTGCAGTGGCATCTAAAACACCGACAGTCTGTATGGATCGTCAGAATGGGTGCTGGAGCAGGGCCCCTGCTGGGTGAGGCTTAACTGACCTGATCATGGTGACTCTGGGGATCCCTGAGGGAGGGGCTCAGGGCCAAGGCTCTTTATCAACCCACATGTGACCGTCTGTGTACTTCAGCAGCAGTGCAGCTGCCCGGGATGCAGGGGCTGGCTGTCAGTGCTGTGTGGTTGTCCAGTAAAGTCGACCTCGGGTTTCTCGAGGCAGCTGGGCACATGAAGTCAGCATGGCACAGCATGTACCTGACATGTATAAGCTATGTGACAGTTTAAAGGCCTTGGTCAGTACTAGGCTGCATGTCGTATGCACATGGTCAGTAAAGTGAAAACATAATCATAAAAGGAGCCCAAAAGCACTGTCTTGGCCTCGCTTCAGTCCACCTGTAAGAGTGCACAGACTGAAAACATGCTGCCTTGGACAATGGGGCAGAAGGGCCCTGGCAGAGAGGAGCAGCATCTGGGCCGGCGGTGACTCTCAGTCCGCTGACTTCTCACGGTGTGGGGATGGCTTCTCGCTTGGTGCCGGGTAAACTGGCTCTGGTTCTCTGTCTGCTGGTTGTGTTGCCCCCGTGGATTGATTTTTCTTTTTCTCCGTGGTGACCTTCTCTCCAGGCTCTGCTTGTGGGCTTCTGGTGTGGCTCCCGCCCTCTGTGTGTGTCTCTCTCTCTGTGTCCTGCCAGTGGTTTTACCCTATGGTAGGTTACGTCATGCTGTTCTACCACAGGGTAGAACCACGGACAGGATACCGGGGCACCCTCTGCATCGAAGGACTCCTCGTCTGCCCGGCCACAGACAGCCCAGCAGCAGGGACTGGTCCCCTGGGGACGTCCTCCTGCTGGTTTGGCTCAAGCCCTGAGGCTTGTCCCTAGGGTGCACATAGTGCTAAGGCGTGGGTGTGGTTCCGATGCATGCATGGAGGAACGGCACCGAGGGGAGGGGCGTGCAAGGGCCTTGGGTGTGAAGGGAGTGACCGCTGGGGTAGAGCTGGTGGGACAGAGGTTTACCGCCTAGAAGCAGCGTGGCGTTCAGAGTCTCCAGACCAGGAGTAGGGAACGTGTCCTCGTGTGTCCACATGACGCTGCCTGCTCAGGCACAGGGGAAGCAGGGTGGCCGCTGCTCATGGAGGACCTTTGCAAAGTTCAGGATTAGCACCTTGGTGCCCCTCCCCAAGGACACTGTCATCTGTTGGAAAGTGGTCATGATATCCTGAGTTTACCAGGAAAAGATTACCATTTGCAGGAAAATTGCTGTAATAAATGTGCCAGTCTGAGATACTTCTATGTAGGGCCTTGTGCAGTGTACAGCCTACACAGCAGGGCATGGTAGGGTACAAGGAGCTGCTTTGCCATTAGAAGCTCAGGACATTGTCCTGTAAACTCTTGGACGGCACCATCTGGGAGCAGCACACACACAGGTCTCCCTGAGCATCATTCTCATGTACCATTGTTCTGGTTCACCCTAGATCTGACCCCGCCCTGTTCACTGACTACCTGTGCATACAGTCAACCCAGCTGCTGATCCTGGTGGGGCATGACTCCCGAGGTCATGTGTCTCCGGGCTACCTGAGAAACAGGCAGAGGAGAGTCACAGCTCCTGTGCAGGGGTGCAGGGAAGGGTCCATTATTCCTGTTTTTTCTCTCTTCCCTCGCAGAGAGTGGTTCTTCCTCCTGTCCCACGAGGTGCTCAACCCCATGTACTGTTTGTTTGAATATGCCGGCAAGAACAATTACTGTCTACAGATCAACCCTGCATCCTCCATCAACCCCGACCACCTCACCTACTTCCGCTTCATTGGCAGATTCATCGCCATGGTAAGAGGACTGGTGCCCTCCTAATCCCAGGGCTTCCTTCATCACTTCTCCCCTGGTGAAGTGTACATGGGGGAGTCAGGAACCCATATCTCCTCTGAGATTTCCAGCAAGGTCTCAGTTGAGGAAGCCAGGCCCTGGACACTGAGCAGCCAATGGCAGCACAGCAACCGCCCCTATCACTCGGATGCTCACCTCGTCCTCAGAGAACTCCCAACTGTAAAAATATAGAAGGCTAGGAAGACTTCTGAGAAGACAGCGCTTTCTCAGTGGCTACCCAGGGGTGTTGAGAGGGGGGCTTTGTGTGTTGATTTCGTAGGATTTGTCAAGGGTTCCTGGAAAATAGGACTTAACAGTAAATGTGCATCCTATTCAGGGCATTAGATGATGGGACCAAGTGAAACCGTAACCACAGACTTGCTGCCTGTCTGGGGAGTGCCACCATCTGTCATGAGCTTACTGGTGGGCGTGCTTAGGAACGTTTGATTAAGACACTAAGGCCCTCTGGAAGGGGATTTGGAAACAGCACTAGCTTAGAACAGAGCCCTAGTAAACTGGCTGGTGCCGGGTGTAGGAGGCATCCGTCAGAAGTTAGGTGTGGGGTGGGGAAGGGAGTTGCAGTATCTGTATTTACTAGAAAGGGGAGACTGTGTGGATATGGAAAAGGCTGGGGCTCACATTACGTGCATCAGCGTGGAGTGCCTTTTATGTGGAGAACTGGGATGGACAAGAGTGAGCCCATGGCAGCCCAACAGTCCAGCTGTCATATATGGTAGTTTGAACTTCTTCAGTGCTAACTTTCCTTTGCTTCTTCCTGTGACTTGCTGAGTGCTCAGCCCTGCTCCCCTCTGAGGAACCCGAGGGCCCCAAGAGCCCATGACTAAATATGTCCTTTCCCCATCGTCTGGAAGTTCTTGGCCAGGCTTCTGGGCTCAGGAAGTGGGTACATTCTTCCCAGGTCCAGAGACCCGCCCGGCCCAGCAGCTGATAGGACGGACCAGTAAAACCCTAGACTATTACTCATCGCTGGCTCGCCAGCTCTCACTGTCTATGGTGTCTGCATTATTTTTGGCTGCCTGTGCCTCCAGCTCTGAGAGCCAGTGAGTCAGGGCTGCCACCTGGAGCTGTTTGAACAAATGTCCCCTGTGAGCACAGGGCAGCTCTCCACTCAACAGACCAGCCTAGAGGTGTGCTGGGCAGGCAGCAGATGGAGATGCTTCTTAAGCAGGTGGGCTCTGCTCAGTCCCTTGGTCTGAATGGTAGGATGAGTCCATTTAGGGTCCAAGTCAGGAAAAAGAGTGGTGCTTACTTCCCTGTGGGCCCCTGAAGTATCCAGATGCTCAGGTCCTATCACAGTCATAGGGCCTGGATTAAGAGCATCCAAGAGTCTGCATTGGATAGTGTCCTGGGAGGGACAAAGTCTGCCATGTCTCTTCCTTCTTCAGGCTCTGTACCATGGAAAGTTCATTGACACTGGCTTCACCCTCCCTTTCTATAAACGGATGCTCAACAAGAGACCAACCCTGAAAGACCTGGAGTCCATCGATCCTGAATTCTACAACTCCATTGTCTGGATCAAGTGAGTGGCTTTCTGTGCCCAGTAGTTGAGAGGAAAGTCTCGTTGGGGAGTAGGCACCAGTGGCCTTTCTTGTCTCTGTCAGAGTAGACTATTGTTCTCTTACCCAGCCTTGATAAATGCTTGTGGATGAGCACCTTCTAGGTTTCCTTACAGGCCAACTCTGGAATTCTCTCCTCATATCAGGAAGACATCCTGTGCCATTGCTCAGGATTCTAGGCCACCTGAGAGCTCTTGGGTGTTTCATGGGCACAAAAAGTGAGTGATGGCATAGGATTTAGGGAAGATATCTTCTAAGATAGAAATCACCCCTCTTGGTCTCTGCTGCCCTCAGAGAAAACAACCTGGAAGAATGTGGTCTGGAGCTGTACTTCATCCAGGACATGGAGATCCTGGGCAAGGTGACAACCCATGAACTGAAGGAAGGGGGTGAGAGTATCCGAGTCACAGAGGAGAACAAGGAAGAGTATATCATGTAAGTCTCAAGGGTGGGGGAGTACAGTACCAGAGGCAGGGCTGGGGAAGTACTGTGAGACATAGTGGGTCACCGAGAAAGGGTTTCCTACTCTGTGGCTGAGGGATCCTCTTCAGCCAGCCCCCCACATGTTGCCCAGAGGGACAGCAAGCACCTCCTATTTTTGTTTCTGCCGTGTGTAGCTGTCAGTGGCCAGCCACGTGACTATGAGGGTTGGACAACCCAGGGAGCTTTCTTACTAGCTCCTGGTTGCTCTGGTTCAACCATCATTTCCACTGGGTAGAATTCAAGACTGCCAGTTGAATTTCTCTGAAGAAGCATAAAACTTAGATGTCTCTACCTTCTTTCTCCTAAGTAAACTGAGAAGATTTTTGTGTCCTGTGTGTCTCATGTGTACAGTTTCTCTCATGCACATACTTCAGGTCTCTTAGTCTAGCCTTTCAATCCTCACACTTGCACAGATCTCTGAAGTTCAGTCAGTGATGGCAGTAGTAGAAGAGATGGCAGCGGTGGAGGGGGTGGATGGCGGCAGTGGAGGTGGAAGTGGATGGTGGTGGTAGTGGGGATGGTGCAGATATTGATTTCAAAGACTCAGGTGTCTCCAGACTACTGTGAGTTTGGTTTTAATTTTATTGTGAAATATATATATAACAAAACACACACCAGCCCAACAGTTTCTATATATAGAACTCAGAAATTTGATTACATTCTTTAGTTGTATAACCATTCTCACTGTCTTTTTCCAAATCATTTCACCACCATTACCATAAACTCATAAGGAGCTCTGGTAGTGTAGTGCCTAAGGCACTTGACTGCTAAACAGAAGGCTGGCAGTTCAAACCCACCAGCCACTCCTTGGAAGAAAGGTTGGACAATCTACTTCTGTAGTGATACCACCTCAAAGCCCAGGGAGGGGTAGCTATGAGTCGGGTCCTACTCAGCGGCACATAACAACAACAGTAACAACCACCATAAACTCAGTGTCCCCTAAGCAGAGACTCCCCCTTATCCCTTCCTTCCCATTACCAGCAAACCCTGGGTTCTGTATATTTACTTACTTCATGTTAGTGAGATCATACAATATTTGTCCTTTCACTCAGCATGATGTTTGCAGCATTCATCCATGTCGTGGCACACAACTGCACTTTGTTTCTTATTGTGACTGAGCAGTATTCCACTGTATGTATGGACATACCACATCCCACTTATCCCTTCATCTGTGGATTACTGTAAGGTTCTAAAGGTTGTACATCTGGATCTAAATGTACCGGAAATTGACTCTTCGCTGATTCATCGCCCCTGTGAAAATAGACACGCAGTCAGGTAGTAAGTCCCACCGATGGCTGGTCTTTGGTTTTAGGCTGCTGACTGACTGGCGCTTCACCCGAGGTGTGGAAGAGCAGACCAAAGCCTTCCTGGATGGCTTCAATGAGGTGGCCCCCCTGGAGTGGTTACGCTACTTTGATGAGAAAGAGCTGGAGGTGAGTGTCCAAGCTGGTTAGGGGTTGACCCCTACTTGGGGATGATCTCCTTGATGTCTTCAGTGTGTACCCAGAGAAGCTCACTGGTTAACTCCCAAACTTGATCAGAACCAAAGGCAGCAGGGCAGATAGTTTGAATCTGGGTCATCAGCACCCACCCCTCCCAGGTCCCTTGGTTTGAAGGGGGGGTCTGTGTTCAAGCAAGCGAGGACTTGTTTTATCCATAGCATTACTACTTTCTGGCAACAGTAGTTGAAAATGTTTGGGACTGTTTCGTTTGCTAGTTGAGGGGAGGGCTGAGGTCTGGGTCTGGGCCGAGGCCCTCCTCGGTGGCGGAGGCCTGGTGCCGCGTTGCTCACGTGCCTCCCCTCGTAGCTGATGCTGTGCGGCATGCAGGAGATAGACATGAGTGACTGGCAGAAGAACACCATCTACCGGCACTACACCAAGAACAGCAAGCAGATCCAGTGGTTCTGGCAGGTGGGTGTGGGGCACATTCCTGCTGGGGTTGGGGCAGAGGTTTCAGCAGCGACGTTTTAGAGCAGTGGCCAGAGAAAGTGAGGCCTCAGCCTCAAGGTGCCTTGTGCTGTCACTTCCCTGCCTCTCATACTCTACTTGCCTCCCCTAACTTGCAAAAACTCATGGCCATCAAGTGGATTCCAACTCATAGTAACCCTACAGGACAGAGTAGAACTGCCCCCGTGGGGTTTCCAAGGCTGTACATCTTTACAGAAATAGACGGCCTCATCTTTCTTCCGTGGAGTAGCTGGTAGATTAAATCCACTGGCATTCTGGTTAGCAGCCAGGTCTTAATCCCTGCACCACCAGGACTCCTTCCAACTTGCAAAAGGTGATGATAAACTGAACCTTAGAAAGAACGGAGTCTGCTGCAGCTGGATTGTGGCCAGCCCTGGACTGGCTCTAACCTCTGGGGGTGCACGGGGTGGGGAAGGGGCTAGCACCAGAAAGGCAGGAAGTAATGCTCCCATCAGCCAAACGATTGCCTTCCAGGTGGGATGGCTGAGTTTCTGCCTGGCTCCGGAACAATGGAAGGAGCTCAGCACTGTGGGTGTAGTGAACTAATTCTGTTGTGTGTGTAGTTTTGTTGCTGTGAAGTATGTGCAGCACACGAGACAGGATAACCCTAGCACAGATATCCTTCATGGTCGTATATTTTTTGGTTGTGGTGATGTTGAGGCAACATTCACATCACGTAAAATTCACTGTGTTAATTTCAAGGTGTGCATTTCAGTGACTTTGAATACATTCACAGTGTTACACAACTATTACCACTCTGTAACTCTAACTCATCTCCCCACGAAGAATCCCTCCTCGCGTTAAGCGGGTGTGTTGGTGGTCCAGTGGTAAATTGCTGCCTCTCGTGCAGGAGACTTGGTTGATTCCCAGCCAGCACATTTCATGTGGCCACCACCTGCCTGTCAGCCGTGGCTTGGTGTTGCTCTGATGTGGAATAAGCTTCAGCGTAGTTTTCAGATGGAGACAGTAGGAAGAAAGGCCTGGAGATCCATTCCCAAAAGTCAGCCATTTCAAACCCTGTGGATCACAGCAGCCTCGTCCACAGCCAGGCGTGAGGGCGCGGTCTGGGTCAGCGTTCGTTCCACGGCGCATGGGGTGGCCGGGAGCCAACTCAACAGCAGCTAACAACTGCTAAGCAGTCGCTCTTGTCCTTAGTGTATTTTTCAAATCAGAACTTAGATGGGAAGAGATTTTCTGGCCTGAGGCGTCCCTGAGATAAAGAGCTGTCCTGTGGACAAGTGTAACTGACCTATAAAACAACATCTTAGAGGAAGTGAATTTGGAGTTTTCTGGTTGGTAGCTGGGCTTTGTGTTCTCAGCACCGTGAGAGAGGCCCCACCTGCATGCAGGCTCAGGGTGGGGCACCACAGTCTCCAGCTGCAGTGGCCGTTCGGAGGGGCTGTGTCAGGGCCAAGGGCCTGGGCTTGAGCGGCCCCTGCCAGGGTGTGACTTGCCGAATTGTAGGTGGTGAAGGAGATGGACAATGAGAAAAGAATCCGGTTGCTGCAGTTTGTTACTGGAACATGCCGCCTGCCTGTTGGGGGATTTGCTGAACTCATTGGTATGCTTCCCCTCCCTCACCCTGGGGTGGTGTGTGGGAGGATGAGGATAGCTCAAACAGGGTGCATGCTAGTGTCCCCCTAGAGAATAGGCTGGTGAGGGTGGGGGAAGAGCTGTGCCCCCCACAGCCCTGCTGAGCCTGTCTGTGGGTGGAGCCAGAGAGCCCTGCATTAGGAGAGAACACTCTTGTTGACATGTGGTACATGTTTCTTTGGTTAACAGGTAGCAATGGACCACAGAAGTTTTGCATTGACAAGGTTGGCAAGGAAACCTGGCTGCCCAGAAGCCACACGTGGTGAGTGTGCTAGTTTTTTGTGGGAGGGGACCGGGAACCTGAAAGTCTACATGAGCCCCAAGGGCAGTCCGTGGTGGGCTAGCTGTGGGGCCTCGACTGGAAAGCGAGTGTGTGGCTCTGTGGTGGAGAGGAGCTGTGATGTACGGGGGTATCTCTGCCTTAGCCTTTGGTGTGCTAGGAATCTTTGCTGCAGTTAAGCACCCTCACAGCCATACCAGGTATTAAATACTGAAATACTTCCACTGCAGTGGACCATGACTGAACCCCATCTCCCCAGCTGCCCTGTCCCCTCCTCAGCCCCCTTGGCCCTCCTCCATGACCCAGGAACTTAAAGTGTGAAGGCCTGGCGTAGTTGGACCCCTAGAGCCCTGACCCTTCTGGCTAGCCAGCCAGCCCTTCTGATTGCGCCAGAGTTGAGGATGGTGGGGTAGGGCTCCTAGGGCCCTGACCAGCCCTGTGCTGCCCATGCTGTTCTGTGTCCACAGCTTCAACCGTCTGGACCTCCCGCCGTACAAGAGCTACGAACAGCTGAAAGAGAAGCTGCTGTATGCCATTGAGGAGACTGAGGGCTTCGGGCAGGAGTGACTCGGGCCGCCCCTCCTGCCCCCCAGCACACCTGCAGTCACGAGTCCTCCCTGCCCAAGAGGCCGCTGGCCGTGCAGCCCTCAGGAGGCCCCGCAGGATGGTGACTCTAATGGTGACTGCACTGTCATCATGTTGGTGGCAGCAGAGCCTGACCCCAGGAGGCCCTGCTTCCCACCCCTCATGCACCCACTGGTGGCAGTCTGGAAGAAAGCCCACTAGTCACCCTTGGCCCCACTATCCATTGCAAAGACCGGAGGGCTGACCCTGTCTGCAAAGCGCTCCCACCCTCTCCTGAAGACCAGCCCTAGGCATGAGTGTGTGTGGAAGGGCAGGTGCCCGGCCCAATGGGCTGAAGCACGAACCCTAGTCTCACAGGGTGGTTGTGCCAGGAGGGGGTTAGGCTCTTGGGGTGGCTGGTCGGGGCTGAGGAAGCCAAGGTTCTTTGCCAGTAAAGGTTTTGTTTGCGATAGAATTTTCCAGACATCTGTATAAAGTGAAGGTCTTGTGACCCCTGGGCCTTGGCTTCCCTTCCTCACAGGGCTCCCCGGTCAGACAGGCAGAGCAGCGAGGGCCCTCCCCACCAGTGTGGGCCAATTGGCTCGTGTGAAGCAAGTAATGGCTGCACAGGCTGCCTGGGTCTCCCTGGGGTGGAAACAATGAACTCCCCCCGACTGACTTCTTTCTTTTCTACATAAACTTGAAGCATTTTGTGTGGGGGGCTGCTTTGTTTTGTTTTGGTGTGCTGCTGTCACTTTCTGTCAGGAGCTGGCACACAAGGTGTGCCTGGGACCTTGAAGGACCCAGGTAGCCCTTTGAATCCAAGAGTTTCCTACACAGCTGCTCCTGTGGGAAGCTGCTCATCAGGTCTGTGGGCTCAGGCAGGCCTGGCCCGGCAGTTTAGTGTCACAGTGGCCTGTTACCTGACAGAGAGGAAAAGGGTCAGTGTAATGAATGCCACCCCCCAACCTTGCCACCTACAACAGACAAGAATTCCCTTTGCTAGAGAAAGACACTCAGGCAGCCCCAAGCAACTGGGCAGATGGGCCCCTGGAGTTCCCAGCAGGCCCATAAGCTCTGTTTAGAGTGAAGTGTGTCCCAGCCAGCCTCAAGTGTGTTTGTCTGCCAAGAGTTGAAAACCAGCTGAAGGGCTCACAGTCGCTGTAAGTCGTCTGATTTGAGCTCTGGAGTCCTGCCAGCCTCTGACACAGGCATTCTGGGATGCACTGAACCCTGGAAGGTGGCCTTACTCTGCCGGGATGCTGGTGTAGGTGTTGGTTGCAGCACTCCCTGGCCAGGGCCCCAGGGTCACAGCGCCTGATTGTTCAGGACCCCACAGCAGGCCCTCCTCCTGCTTGTGGCGATCCTTCTATGGAACGGCTTACTGTCCCAGATCCTCGGCCTGTCCCCGGGAGCACAGAGGCTCAGTCAGGTGCCTTCCGTGCTTATGCGCTGATTGGAGTGGCCCAGCTTCCTTCAGCTCAGCCTTTCTCCTCCCCTTCAGTTCGCTGATTCGCTGCAGCATTCCAGCACACAGCACACTATGTCACGCAGGTTGGGCTGGGAGCTGCTGTGCAAGGTTTGCATGCAACAGGCTCACGGGTGTTCAGAGAGTCTGTGTGTGTGTGTACATATGTGTATATAACAGCAGTGTCTGTATGGAGTGCCCTTTGGTAGCACTGGGTTGGTCACCAGGTGGTTTTGTAATGCCTGCCCCTGCACCTCGGTATTGCCAGTTTCTTGTGCAATAAACAATCAGCAGGTGTGGGTGGTGTTGGTGTGGATGTCTCCAGTCACTGCCCTTCCAGGCCTCTGGGCCCAGTAGGTCCTCCAGGCCCTGGGAGAGGCAGAAGTTCGGTAACTTGCTGGTTTTGAGAGGGGTATGTATCATTAACCAAGCCACTCCAGATGAGGGGTTGGCGGCTGAGAGATCATCCAGGCATCACCAGCTTCAGTCCTGGGTCAGCTATCTCCCTGCACCTTTTCGGAGCCCTCTGCTCCCCTGGCCAGGCTAGTGTTTCTTTGAGCAGTTGCTGTGGGGAGCAGAGCATGAACTGCTGCCGCTCTGGGTTGGATGGGCTTCAGGAACCAGCTTGTGTGGATGGTGTTGGGCAGTCACACGTTCACGAAGCATTTACTGAGGTGTCAGAACCTCCGTGGTGATAGGAGGACTCCCTGATCTTGAGCTCCTAGTCACACAGGGGCTTGCCACCCACCTTTTTTTTTTTTTTTTGACAGCTGAGGGTTTAGAGATGGGACAGATGACCATGATGCTGGGATGTGATGCATTTGACATGGAAGTAATTATCACAGATGAGCCCTTGTCCTGGTTGGGCTACTTGGGAGGCAGAGCTACTCAGAAGGCCCTTCCCTGAAGCATTTCAGCTGAATTCACTCCTTCATTTGACAGGGCAGTACTAGACTGAAAAAAGTCCACACATGGTACCACATGTGGAAATTGTTCTCCCACCCATAACACCAGAAGTAACCACCGTTCACAGTTTGCTATGATCTTTCCAGACAATTTAGAGTACACACATAAGTGTGTGTGTGTGTATAGTATTTTTTGACATACCATGTTGAACATCTGGCTTGTTTCATTAGGTGAGATACCGGGGACTCTTTCCACATCCATCCATGTAGACCTTCTTCATCAAATTCTGCACAGTGTTTCCTGCTGTGGTGCTTCTTTCATACGTCTGTCTCATCCTCACAGGCATTTCACCGCTTTGTGAGTGCTGCTCTTGCACTAATGCCTCCTGGGAGTTGATTGCTGATTACACCCTCCGTTTTAAAAATTTAAAGTTTCTAAAATTCAGAGATACAAAGGTCTGCAGTGAAAGGCCTCCTGCGCTTTTTTGTTCCTCAGCCACTCTCATCCCCTCATGGAGGCAACTAATGTTGGTTTCTTTTGGATTCTTTTTCACATCTCCCACCCATCTTTTCTGCTCTCTTTTACCTTTTCCATTTCTCATTCTTGGGCAGATAATCTGCCCTTTCATTTTTCCATCATCATAGTTATTGTTGCTGTTTTAACATTTACGTTCTGTAACCATGATGAAATTTTCACCATCTTTTCGTAAAAAGGTTTAAGTGGAAAAGCAACGAGAATGTTTACATTGTCATCATTACGCAAATTTACTCCAGAGCTGAAGAGCACAGTACGATGATTTCTTCCTTGCAGTCCTTAGCTAAGGTTTCGAATGGCCTTTCTTTGCCTTTCTTATGTCCTCCTTTTTTTCTTCCTTCCTCTGAAGTGTTTTAAGTAACATTAGATTAGCAGGAAGAGCCCTCCACCTCTTAAACATTATAATAAGTTCCTGATGTAATTAGCCAAAGATAGAAAATGGTTTTGGAAATGAGCAAATATGAGTACGTTTGGGCCTCAGAGCCCCTAATGGGGCTCCCAAGTGCCAGGGAGACTCTTCACATGAAGTCAGACCCCAGCAAATGTGGAAAGCTCAGCTCTTGTTCTACTGCTGCCCTTTCACTTTGGGGTTCATGTCACCTTTCCAGAAAACTTAGACTGAAGATCTGTGTGCTTCCATGTAAAGGCTGGCCTGGTTCCTGAGTATCTATCTGTGTGTGTGTACGTGTATACCTGTTTATGTACATACATTACGTGTGCATATATGTATGTTGTTAGTTGCCCCTGCGTTGGCTCTCACGGTGACCGTATGTAGAACAACGAAACATGGCCCAGGCCTGTGCCACCTCCACGATCAGTGCTGTGTCAGTCCACTGTCCTGTTGTGACAGCCCATCTCATTGAGGATTTCCCTCATTTTCACTGCCTGCTTGCCCTCTACCAGGCAGGATACCCTTTTTTAGCTACTGGTCTTTGCTGATGATGTGTCCCAAGTAATCGCGCCATCCTCATTTCTAAGTGGTGTTCTGGTTGTATTTCTTCCAAGACTGATGTGTTGCTCTGTTAGCAGTCTATAGTGTGTGCAGTATTCTTTGCCAGCACTACCATGTGAACACATCAGTAACTCTTCTGTCTTCCTTTTTTCTTATCCAGCTTTCACATTCATAAGAGGCAACTGAAAAGGCTGTGGCTTGGGTCAAATACACCTTAGTCATCAAGGTGACATCTTTGTATTTTTAAACTTGAAAGAAATCTTTTGCAGCAGGTTTACCCAGCGTCACATCTATAGATTATTTTAAGGAACTGCTGTATGTGCTTATCGGTCAGCTGCCAGAGAGCTGGCCTCCACCTCGTGGTGACTGTGCCCAAAGGACTGAAAGGCTGCCCGGTCCTGCACCACCCCCAGGATGTGATGAGGACCAGACCATTGTGATCCACAGGGTCCCCATTGGCTGATTTTTCAGAAGTAGATCACCAGACCTTTCTTTCTGGTCTTAGTCTAGAAGCTCTGCTGAAACCTGTGCAGCATCACAGCGACACACAGTCTCCAGTGAGAGATGGGTATCGGAGCTGGAAAACCCGAAATCCTCAGAGCAGGCCAGGAGGAGCTGACACTGCAGTCTCAAGGCAGAATTTCTTCTTGTCTGGAAAACTACATTTTACTCTTAAGGCACTCAACTGATTGGATGAGGCCCACCTCACTTATCTAGGATAATCTCCGTTAAAGTCAGGTGATTGTAGATGTTAGTCACGTGTACACAACCTTCAAAGCAACACCTAGATCACAGTTTGAATAAATAACTGAGTACCATAGGCTAGTCAAGCTGACACAAAACTAACCATCACAGTGCCAAAAGTTATTACCTTAGTTCATTTCCCTACACTTCACCCCATGAAATCTAAGGATTTCAGATATTACTACTGAAACTGGGCCAAATGGCTACAGCAAAACAGGAATTCTTTTATAGTCAATGTAATGGGACTTGGGAGGGAGAAAAGAGAAACACATGTCAGAATTGAGGTTTTGCTAATCAGCCAAGAGAAAGCCTACTGTGATCTACCCCACCCCATCCCAAGAGCGTGGACTCAGTTCTTCTAGTCTCTGGATGTCTTCTGAGCTTTGAGGGGTTTCATTTGTTAACTTCAAAGATGATGGTGTCATTAGGTAGTCCTGTTTATAATGTTTTATAACAAGTTTTACTTCTGTCTGTTCCACTGTCTTCATTCTAAGACATTAATTAGACACAGAAATTAAAAAAAAAAAAGGAAAAACCCACCGTAGCCTGTTGTTGGTTGCCGCAATGAACTCTTGCTCCTGTCTGCGGTAGGCAGACTTCTAAGATGGCCCCCAATGAGCCCCTTTTGGTATTCACACCCTTGAGGTATAACCCTCTGCCCTTGAGTATGGGCTGGGCTAACAACTTGCTAAACAGAAAATCAGCAAAGGTGATGGGATGTCACTTATGTGATTTAGATTATGAAGGATGATGGCTGGTTGTTAGCTGACTCTATTTGCCTTCTTGGCTTGGACACTTTGATGAGCACAGAAGCTGCCATGTTGGAGGGGCCCACATGTCAAGGAACTAGGGGCAGTTTCAAGTCAGCAGCCAGCATGGAACTGAGGCCCTCAGTCCAACAGCACATGAGGAGTTAAATCCTGCTAACAGCCATGTGAGCTTGAAGCCAGATGCTTTCCTAGTGGAGCCTTGAAGTGATGATAGTCTGGTCAACACCTCGATGACAGACTTGTGAGTAACCCTGAGCAGAAGACCCAGCTAAGCTGTGACTGGGCACCGGCCGCCCAGACACTGTGGGGTAGTCAGTGTGTTCTAAGTTGCTAAGACTTGTGGGAATTTGCTTATGCAGCAATAGATAATTAAGACATCATCCTAGATCAAATTAAATGTCCTTGGATTGGCATCTGTTCTATATGCTCTGGGTCCCAAATGTGGCCCTGGTTGGTATGAATGACACACAGATTATCTGCAGATTTAAAAATACCAGTAACCAGGAATACAGGCAGAGAGGTACCAGTATCAATCACTCTTCTTCCTTTTCTTAGGGAAAGAAAATACTGGGAAGTAGTAATTTTAATCCCTGCTCCCAGCCTATAGGCTGTATCATTTGTCTGGCAGCAGTGGTGGTCTTGGTGGCCTTGGGTCCAGCCTAGCTGGGAATGTGGCCCTCTGCCATGGGATGTCATTAGTGCTTGCCTGGGCCTTCACCCAAACCTTGTTGGCAAGAGTCATGTCCAATCTCTCAGGATAGTTTCGAGGTCATTTTCTGTGTAATTATAGGGTGAGCAGCAGGGTAGGTGATGCCATGACAGCAATAAATTAGCCTGAAAGAATGGGCCACCATGGGAGATGCTGTGTGTGTATGTATCTGAGATGGGAAAAAAGTGACTGTTTACATGATGAGGGGTAAAAGCTGAAGATGAACTCAGGATTGGAAATGAAGAAAAGAGGGCCTAATACGTGATTGGTTATTTTGTTTAAAAGCTTAGGCAAATGTTACCATTGACCAGGCTGTAGCTGTAGTGTATATACAGAGATTGCCAGGGCGCTCAGTTAGGGAGAAGAAAGGCATGTTGTGAAGTAGCTCTATTGAAACGTCAACAGTGGTTCTCACTTCTGTATGAACCATTTGGAGAGTGTATTAAAAACAGATTCCCAGACATCGTAATTTAGCAGGTCAGGCGTAGGGCAGGACTAAGTGTTTACCAAGCATCACAGCTGATTCTGATGTAGCTCAATAGCAGTTGTCCTGTGGTCAACTGAGGTCTTCAAAAATGGAAACATCATGCAATCAACCAGCACCCTCTTCTGGAGAGTTCCCCAAGCATTTTACAAAGATTTGTTACCTATAAGTATTTGCACTGGGTGAAGAGGCCTAGTTTTAATGAATCCAAGTCTTGCAAAGTTTCCTTGAAGTAAACAGAAATAAGAAAAATAAAATGGGAGTGACTTTCATTAGTGGTTTTGGGGATTAGGACATCAGCACGAGGGCAATGGTCATGAAAACAGGACTGGAGAATGTGGAGGCACTGGGAGCACTCGCTGGAGGCCTGGGAGCCAGTTTGAATAGCCAGTTGTTGACTTTTCAGGAATTTTGTGAGCTGTGGACCAAACACAGCCACGTTAGAAGTTAAATTGTATAAACTCACAACTAAGTAACTTAAAAGGTCTAAGTATTCAAAACATACTGCATCGTAATTATTTTTTTATATTTCACTATCAGGTTATTTTTGTCTGCTCTACCTCTTTGGTGGAAATACTATATATAATGTTGTCCTACTATGCATTTCTTCCCAGCTCATGTTGGTAACTTGATATAAACCATGGTGGGAGTGTTTACACCAGGGAAAATGGCAAAGGCTACATACCAGCTCCTCGCTCCTTTTTTGAGAACAGGTTGTTGTACATTTACCAGCACACCACTGACAAGCGTCCTTAAACAAACCTGGAGTGGTACCAGCAGTGAGGAAAATCAAAGCATGAGCTATCTGAAGGCAGAAAACACTTCTTTTGTCCACCTCCAGAGCAGAAGCAAGGATGGAAGAGTGGCAACTTGACCCAAACTTTCTTACCCATCAAAAAAAAAACAAAAACAAAAAACTCACTGCCACTGAGTTGATTCCAACTCATAATGACCCCCATTGGGTTTGAGGCAGTAAATCTTTACGGAGGTAGATTGTCCCATCTTCCTTCCATGGAGTGGCTTACAGTGTGAACCACAAGTCTTCTGGTTAGCAGTGAAATGCCTTAGGCACTGTCCAAATTCCTTTAAAATTTGCCTAGATTTTTGTAGCCAAAGCAGTAGTGGTGGAAGGCAACTGAGGGGGAGGTTCCTGATTCTGTCCTGAACTGGCAACCACACATTTCTCTTTCCAAGACATGAGATTGGTCAATGGTGCCATCTAGTGCCCAGAAACAGATTGGCTCCAAAGAGACATGAGATTTCTCAGTTTGTTGTCATTAGCTCCCTGTTGAGTTGGCTCTGACCCATGGTAATCTTATGTATAATAGAACAAAATGGTGCCCAGTCACTTATCATCTTCATCTGAGCCCTGGAATAGATTAACTTCCAGTTTTCTCTTCCCTCCACCACCTCTACTTAAGGAGTCTGTCTTGTTCTGTAGATAGTTTTGTAGAAAAATGGTAAAGGAAAAGCCCTGTTCATAAATTTCCAGTGAATAGGACATTTCATTCTGTTATGGTGACTTGTGTTAAATAATTCATTTGAAGTGAAAATAATTCTGTATGGTTCAGTTCTCACAGATGGAGAATTCTCTAGAAATTGGAGTAGAATTCTGGGGCTCCTAGTTCCTTCTTGAAAGATTGACTCTGCATTGGAGAAATAACAGGATAGACCTTCAATACAGGTTGCATTTTCTTGTCTCCTTAGTGTCTGAGCAGAAATTGTTGTTGTCGTTATGTGCCGTCGAGTCAGACTTGACTGATAGCAACCCCTCCTTGGGTTTCCAAGGCGGTATCACTATGGAAGTAGATTGCCCAACCTTCTTTCTGAGGAGTGGCTGGTGGGTTTGAACCACCAGCTTTCTGATTAGCAAGTGCCTTAGGCACTATGCTACCAGAGCTTCTGAGCAGAAATTAAGGAACATTTATTAATGACTGATTAATTGGCCCCAAACTGTTGTTCTGCTTTGATGAAAGATAACTAATGTATATGTTCCCTGGATGGTGTCCTCTAACCCAAAAGTCAAAGGTTTGAGTCTACTAAGAGGCATGTTGGAAGAAAGGTCTGGCACTGTCCAGGTGTGTGCTGCACAACATGCACTTGGGCGACATCAGAGTGCATGTACATTCATGGTCCTGTAAGGTTATAATAGAGTTCAGAAATCTGGATCAGAGAATGAGACAGCACGGACATAACCAGATGTAGCAAGTGCAACAGCTTCCTGGGTACAACATGTGTATCTCCTATCTCATATATGAAGTTCTGTGGCAGTCCCTGGATTAAGAACAAGTTCCATTCCGAAGTTTTGTCTTTAAGTCAGATTTGTACATTAAGTCAGAACAGTTGGGTATGGTTCTATACATCAGTCAAATGTTTGCTTTACTATATAGTGTACCTTTCTATGCATATCAAAAAAAAAAAAAATACTGCTATCAAATTGATTCCGACTCATAGCGACTCTTTAGGACAGAGTAGAACTGCCCCATAGTGCTTCAGAGGCTGTAAATATTTACAGAAGCACAGTGCCTCATTTTTCTCTTGCAGAGCAGCTGATAGGTTCGAACTGACAACGTTTTGCCTGTTTGGTGTTATGAACCATTGTATGTATCTCGAATTTTTAATGTAATAGGCTTTATGCGAGTTGGTTCATAATTATAGGTTATATGTAAGTTGAATGTTCATAACTTGGGGATTGCCTGTAACCTACAGTACTTATGGTATCTATGCAACATCCATGTTACATAACATCCTTGTACTGTGGATGTTCATTTGCTCATGTGGCATGACTCAAAAGGAGAATAAACAGCTGCAAACATTAATAATTAAAACATGGAATTTATGAAATATGAATCTAGGAAATTTGGAAGTTATCAAAAATGAAATGGAATGCATAAAGATTAATATCCTAGGCATTAGTGAATGGAAATGAATTGGTATTGACCATTTTGAATCAGATAATTATAGGGTCTATGCTGGGAACAACATATTGAGGAATAGTATCACATTCATCTTCAAAAGGAATATTTCAAGATCTATCCTGAAGTACAATGCTGCCAGTGATAGGATAGTATCGATATACCTACAAGGAAGATCAGTTAATACTACTATTCAAATTTAAGCATCAACTACTAAAGCCAAAACTGAAAAAACTGATGATCTTACCAACTTCTGCAGTCCAAAATTGACCAAACATTTCATCGAGTTGTATTGATAATCACCAGTGATTGGAATGCGAGAGTTGGAAACAAAAAGCATCGTAGTTGGAAAATATGGCCTTGGTGAAAGAAATGATGCCAGAGACTGCATGATGGAATTTTGCAAGACCAAATGACATACGGAGGATATGAAGAAGAATGTGGCATCAGGATTGAAGGAAGAACAATTAACAACCCGCAATATGCAGAGGACACAACCTTGCTTTCTGAAAGTGAAGATGAGAGTAAAGCACTTACTGATGAGGATGAAAGACTACAGTCTGCAGCATGGATTACACCTCAACATAAAATGAAAATGCTCACAACTGGACCAGTAAGCAACAGCATGACAGAGAAAAGATTGAAGTTATCAGGGATTTCATTTTACTTAGATCCACAGTCAACTCTCATGGAAGCAGCAGTCAGGAAGTCAGACATCATACGGCACTGGGAAAATCTGCAAAAGACCTCTCTGAAGTGTTAAGAAGCAAAGATGTCACTTTGAAGACTTAAGGTGCCGCTGACTGAAGGCATGGTATTTTCAAGCACCTCATATGCATGTGAAAACTGGACAATGAAAAAAGAAGACCGAAGAAGAGTTGATGCCTTTAAATTGTGGTGTTGGTGAAGAATACTGAAAATACCATAGAATCCCGGAACAACAAATAAATCTGTCTTGGAAGAAGTGCAGCCAGAATGCTGCTTGGAAGCGAGAGTGGTCAGGCTTCCTCTCATCTACTTTGGTTATGTTGTCAGAAGGGAATATTCCCTGGAGAAGTATAGAGGGTCAGCAAAAAAGGGGAAGACCCTCAACAAGATGGACTGACACAGTGGCTGCACAGTGGGCTCAAGCAAGGACTGTGAGGATGGCAGAGGCCAGGCAGTGTTTCGTTCTGTTGTGCACAGGGTCGCTACGAGTTGGAGCTAAGTCAGCGGCACGTAATGACACAACAAATGACTTACTCATTGCAAATACCTTTTTTCAACAACATAAATGACAACTCTACACGTGGTCTTCACCAGATGGAATACACAGGAATCAAATTAACTACATCTGTGGAAAGAAGCAATGGAGAAGCTCAGTATATTCAGTCAGAACAAGGCCAGGGGCCACCTGTGAAACAGACCAGCTGCTCCTGAATGTTCAAGTTGAAGCTGAAGAAAATGAAAAGTCTATGAGAGCCAAAATATGACCTTGATTATATCCCACCTGAATTACAGACCATCTGAAGAATGAATTTGACACATTGAACACCAGTGAGCAAGGGCCAGATGAGTTGTGGGGATGGCATCAAGAACATCATACATGAAGCAAGCAAAAGGTCATTAAAAAGACAGGAGAGGAGGAAAAGACCAAAATAGATGTCAGAAGTCTCCATAACTTGTTCTTGAATGGGGAATAGCAAAAGTGAGTGGAAGAAGTGATGACAGAGCTGAACAGAAGATTTCAAGGGGCAACTCGAGAAGACAAAGTAAAGTATTATAATGAAATGTGCAAAGAGCTGGAGTTAGAAAACCAAAAGGGAAGAACACATCTGGTATTTCTCAAGCTGAAAGAAATGAAGAAAAAATTCAAGTGTTGAGTTGTAATACTGAAGGATTCTGTGGGCAAAATATTGAATGATGCAGGAGGCATCAACAGATGAAAAGGATATACAGTCACTGTACCAAAATGAACTGGTCACCCATTTCAAGAGGTAGCATATCAAGAACTGATGGTATTGAAGGAAGAAGTCCAAGCTGCACTGAAGCCGTAAAGGTTCCAGGAATTGACAGAATATACATTGAGATGTTTCAGCAAACAGATGCAGCGCTGGAGGTGCTCACTTATTTATGCCAAGAGATTTGGAAGACAGCTATCTGGCCAACCAACTGTAAGAGTTCCCTATTTGTGCCCAATCCAAACAAAGGTGATCCAACAAAATACAAAATTATCAAACTGTATCATTAATATCACAAGCAAGGAAAATTTTGATGAAGATAATGAAAGATGGTTGTAGCAGTTTATTGACAGAGAACTGCCAGAAACTCAAGCTGGATCCAGAAGAGGGTATGGAACGAGAGATATCATTGCTGCTGTTTAGACAGATCTAGGCTGAAAACAACTAATACCAGAAAGATGTTTGCCTGGGTTTTATTGACTATGCAAATCATTTGACTGTGTGGATCATAACAAATTATGGATAACATTGCAAAGAATGGGAACTCCAGAGCACTTAACTGTGATCGTGAGGTATCTGTACATACCCAGCGGCAGTCATTTGAACAGAATGAGGGGATACTGCATAGTGTAAAATCAGGAAACGTGTGTCTGGGTTGTATCCTTTCACCAGCCTTATTTATTCTGTATGCTGAGGAACTAATCTAAGAAACTGGGCATCAGGATTGGAGGGAAGACTCATTAACAACCTATGTATGGTATGCAGTGACACAACCTTGCTTGCTGAAAGTGAAGAGGATGTGAAGCACCAACTAATGAACATCAAAAATGAACAGCCTTCAGTATGGATTACACCTCAATATAAAGAAAACAAAAATCCTCACAACTGGACCAATAAGCTACATCACAATAAATGGAGAAAAGATTGAAGTTGTCAGGGAGATCATCAACATCCATGGAAGCAGCAGTCAATCAGATGATACTGTAAAAAGTCAGGAAAGGTTTATACATGGAAGGAAACGTTCTTTGTTGGTTACCAAGAATGAGAGGGGAGGGGATGGAAAATTCCTAGATAGGTTGGAGGGGGGAAAAAAAATATGCATAATATACCAAAGATTACTAGTGGTTACCAGGGGTAGGAGGGAGGGGGAAAGGGGAAGCTTTTGTTTGTAGGGCACTGAGTTTATGCCATTGGTGGTAGAATACTTCAGAAAAGGATAGCAATAATGGTGGCACAACATGAAAAATGTCATCAATGTTCCTGAGCTGTAAATGTGGAAGTTGTTATGTTGGTGCATGTCTTATTGTGTATGTTTTCACCATAATAAAAGTAAGCAAACTAGTACAAAGGGCAATGGTTTAGTGGATTACCAATTACTACTCCTTAATTTTGGAAGGAAGGTTGGGCAATCCTACTTCCGTAGTGATAACTGCCTCGGAAACCCAAGGAGGGGTCGCTAGGAGTCAGGGCCGACTCGATGGCAAATAACAACAACAACAACTCCTTAATTATGAATTGAGTCTAAGAGGTAGGAGCATTTTGGAGAAGTTGTTTTGAAGCATCATTTTCCACTGGTAAGAGAATTGTTTAAATGTATTTAGCAGTACCATGTTAAATACAGATTTCTAAGGAAAACCTCGTTTTTATTTAGTGGTTTGTGTTAGGCTGGGTTCTCTAGAGAAGCAAAATCAGCTGAGAGAGAGAGAGACAGAGAAAGAAATTTATCTTTGGAAAATGGCTCACACAGAGAAGCTGACAAGTCCCAAGTTCCTGGATAAAACATCAAACTGGAGCCTTTTGCTGACCCACGCAGCTGCAGGGGCTGATGAGCTCAAGGTTGGCAGACAGTATACCAGCTGCTGACTTCTGTGGCTGACCGATCCCAGATCACCAGGCAGAATGGTGGATTGTTTGCTCACGAACAGCTGTGGGCAGCACAAGACCCAGATCCCCAGAAGGTTCTCTCCTTTTCACAGGATGTCCATATATGTTTATGTGTGTGTGTGTATGAAGCAGGCCACACCCCTCCAGAAACTGCCTTTCAACGGATTGGCTGCTCAAAGCATATACTTCTAATCTCATCATGAGAATAACCACATCACCACTGCTTAAAAGCCACTCAGAATCTTGGTCCAGCCAAGTTGACACACAACACCAACTATCACATGGTGCAATAATTACCAACTCAAGGAAAAAAGGCATCTTTATTTCTATTTTTCAATCTAAATATATAATGGAAATCAGTAAAATATATTGGAGGGCAGGGCCAGGCCTGATTTGGTTCATAGAATATTAATAAAACTTGTTAATGTGTGCATTTGTGTATAACATTTATGTAATCTTAAAACATAATTATTATTCATGTCAATTACTCAAGTCTCTAAGGAACAGAGAAGAATTAGGTTATCATAGTTGCAATAGTTTATATAGACAGTAATGGAGCCTGATGGCATACTGGTTAAAGCACTCAAGCCACTAACCAAAAGGTTGGTGGTTTGAACCCACTAGCTGCTTCACAGGTGAATGGTGTGGCAGTCAGCTTTCATAAAGATTGAAAAAAATCAGATTACATACGGCACTGAAAAAAAATCAGATGACATACAGGACCAGGCAAATCTGCTGCAAATGACCACTGCTGTGTTAGAGAGCAAAGATTTCACTTTGAAGACTAAGGTGCACCTGACCCAACCCATAGTATTTTCAGTTGCTTCATAGGTACGTGAAAGCTGGACAATGACTATGGAAGACTGAAGAAGAGTTAATGCCTATGAATAGTGGTGTTGGCAAAGAATACTGAAAACACCATGGACTGTCAGGAGAACGAACAAATCTATCTTGGAAGAACAGCCAGGTTGCTCTTAGAAGTGAGAATGACCAGACTTTGTCCTGCCTCCTTTGGTCTTGTTGTCAGAAGGGCTCATTCCCTGGAGAAGGAAATCGTGTTGGTAAAGAAGGTCAGCAGAAAAGGGGAAGACCTTCACTAAGATGGACTGACAGTACACAGTGGCTGCAGCTGATGGGCTGAAATGTAGCAAAGATGTGAGGATGGCACAGGACCAGGCAGTGTTGTTTTGGGGTACAGGTCGCTATGAGTTGGAGCCAACCCAACAGCCTAACATTTTGGGTGTACTTCTGAAAAAAATTCAGTCGCTGAAAACCTTGTAGAACACTGTTCTACTCTGACACACAACATTCCTTTCTGCTTGTTTGATCTGAAACGTTGAGGAAGATTTCTGATGTCTGTTTTCAAACTAACTTGTAGCAGCAGCAGCCTACTCTGTTAAGTTACTCTGAGGGCTTCTGGAAACGGAAGTGAAGGTACTGTTCCAACCACGGAGATGGTATTCAAACTCAGAGTAAGACTTCTTCCAGCAGTTTTCCCTTTCTTAGTAGTTGAGATATCGCATCTCGAGACTGCCAGGCTTTACTCTAGGAGGGGGCCGAGGGGGCCACAAGCTTTGTAGTCAAGTCTGCTGCCATTTGTCTAATAGAACAAGATTTCCTCAGTAGCTCTGCTGGGCTTGCCCAATTATATAGGACAACTTAGAAAATGATTGTGTGAATGGCTCTAAAGACAACAAACTATTCTCACTGAAAGCTGGAACTGAGGAATGATTAGGAAGGTCTAAGTCAACTTTGTCCATATGTGGATCAAACTTGAGCAAGGCCTGGGTAGTCGTATGTTCCTACTCGGTGAACTTAAACATCAAACTGGGGCGAGTTTAAAAGCCTGTGGCATTGTGCTACATCATGAGACCTTGGGAAAGCTCTGTTAAACCCAAGCTATGTCAGATCTGAATGGCATATGGCCTCAAACCTGGGGTCCACCTTGTACCCTGAACCTTACACAAAGGACCCACTTCCTTTAGGCTGTCACTTCTTCCCATCTAAAGCTTCAGTATCATTCTTTCCTGGCTCTTCCCACACTGCCCCATATTCTCTCTCCCTCACCAGTCTGTTCTGAAGTCGAGAACCAAATCTCCAAAGCACCGATGCTCCTGTCTTGACTATACTTCAAAAGCTTTCAACTAAGGATCTGAATTTTCCTTTACTTTGTTAAAGACAACTTGAAATTTTTGACTGCTGAGATAGTTCAGTATAACTTTCTTCTCTATGGCCTTTCACACCTTTCATCTCACTCTCCATGAACCTGGAAGTGACCCCTGACATGAGGATGTTTTTATTTATGTAGAATAAATGCTCAGAAATACATCATACTATTAACTTCCAAATTTTCATCAACTTAGCTTTTTGGCTAGTCTACGGAATAAAAATGGAGGCTTCTGATGACATTTAAGGCTTTATAACATCATGGGAACTCTGGTCGTGTAGTGCTTAAGGCACTGGACTGCTAACCAGGTTAGGCAATCTAATTCCATAGTTATACCGCCTTGGAAACTCGAGGAGAGGTCACTATGAGTAGGCGCCAACTCGACAGCATTGAGTGAGTTAACATGATGGGATGGTTTATGAAAGTCAGTTGACTTAGTTACAGTGTTGTTTTATTATATTCTTAAGTCTTTGAAAACTGATAATCCACATGGTATGTCAGAGAACTGTGAAAGAGCTGCCAACCACCCAAGAATGGAAATACCCAAGTGACTGCTGTCCACCTAGTGACTACATACCTTCTTTAACCGTCTTATTTCGGTATTTGGGGAAACGCTGCTCCATCCTTAACATCCCTATTTACCCTGTGGCCTGATCTGCTCACAGCCACTCCATGAAGAATGTCCTTATGAAAAGCTGCTTTAGGGCTGTCAGAGATAACTGACTTTGCCTGCCACTTTACAAATGAAGAATGTGAGGCCCAAATTCAAGCCTGGTCTTCTGGGCTCAGTTGGGAGCTTTCTCTCTAGCAGACTGCATGGTGTTATTTAAAGAAATGAGACCTATCTTTCATAAAAGATTTTAAGTCTAAATTAATGCAGCTTCAGTGAAGACTATCTTACGTACTTCTGAAAACAGTGGATCACTATTCCCTCCCAGAGTCAAAAACAACTAAAACACAGACTTAAAAACCAAGCCATTTAATTGCATCTTTGAAGGTAAACAATACATGGAGCAGGATCCCAAGCTCTGTGGATGCCAGAGCTACAGGTCCAAAGGGTCCCGTGGTACAGTATTCTCAATGCAGAGGTCAGAACTCAAGGTGTTACGAGGCAGAGCACTTAGGGAATTCATGTGTTCCATTAGCAACTTTGCATCTGCCAGAAACAACTCCAAGAGTCTTTCAACACTGGGAAAACTCAACTCTTGGTTTTGTTAAGAATCAACAGTACCAAATTTTACATGTACTCTTCTTCACTTTTCTCACACAATCTTTAGCCTGAGCCAACTATCATATTCCCAACTCTCCTACCAGCCAAAGCTGCAGTTTAGGTACAAGATCAGTCCCTCTATCCATTCCTTTCCATGTAATACCACAGCAAGAGTGACCTGAGGCAGAGAGCGCTCATCAATACAGCTTTTTAAAAAGCACTTAAAGTGAAAACAACCCTCTAGCGGCACACTGATTTAGTTTATACGATTTTAATTTACAAATTAAAAAAGCTACATGTTTCATTTTTTCTCCTTTTTCTCTTCTTTCTTTACATCGCTCTTTTCCTTATCTTTATCTTTGTCATCTTTTCTATCCTTTTTGCTCTCTTCTTTTTCCTGCCCTTCTTTCTTCTCTGCATCCCGGTTGGCAATCTTGTTGTTGATGAGGTTGTGCAGGGCAACCACAGAGCGAATCAATGAGGCCAAGTACACCACCACCATCTGGTCGTTGGTCTTTAGGTAAAAGGCTTTGACAAACTCCTGCAGGCTGACATCAGGCAACAGGTTGAAGACATCCTGCAGCTGGTAGATGATCTGGTGGTTAATGGGCAGCTTGCCTGTGGCCACTTTCTCCAGGTAGCTCCTGATATCCAGAAGCTTGGAGTTCAGTCCCTTCAAACCATGGACCTGGTTTGTGATACGCTGGGAAAGAGTACCCACTGTCGTGTCTTTGATGTCTCTGGAATACCCACAAGAAAGGCAGGAAAAGCGTCAGTGTACCACATGATCAAGGGGCACTCACATTCTAAGAACACCCAGCTCTGTGGAGAGCAGCATGTTTTCCAAAGGAAAACGCTGCTTCCTCTCCGTTTGATAAAGATTTGAGTATAAATTACATTAATTTTGTTTTTTCCTCGCAGTACATCTATTTTTCAAGATATAATTAATGAAAAGCTAAAATGAAACCATTTCCACTTTAAAAAAAAAATTGTCTGGGTCAGCGTTTCAGCTCTGCCAATCACATCCTCTTGGCTGTATCATCAAACACTCTACTGCAATTCCCGGTTCCTCAGGACGACTTAAATCAGTTTGCAGTCATTTTTAGAGCTAGAAAGAACTATGTTAGACACCTCAAATATAACCCAACAAACAACCCACTGCCATCGAGTTGATTCCGAGTCACAGTGAACCTACAGGACAGAGTATCATAGGGTTTCCAAGAATGTAAGTCTTTATGGACGCAGACTGCCTCATCTTTCTCCTGTGAAGCAGCTGGTGGGTTTGAACCACAGACCTTTTGGTTAGCAGCTGTAAAGTTTTAACCAGTATGTGAAATATAGAATTTAAAAATTGAATCCAAAAAACCCCTCTCAAAACCTCAAGATGTAGATTCTCTGCAGAAAACTGGCTACTCTTGAAAGGGCACACACCAGAAAAGGGCATGCCTGCAATTTATTGCATACATTTGTTCCTGTCACAGTCAACGTCCATTTTTGTGCAAGGTGTGCTACCCACTAAGTTGTAAGGGAATAGCTAGTTCAGCCATTTCAATTTACAGGTAAGAAAAGTCCAGAGAGGGCAGTGATTTGTTCAGAATCATAGAACTGTTAGTGCTGGGCTGAGATGAGAATGCAGATCTCCTTACTCATGACACAGGGCAGCCTCCTGGACCACTAGTAGGAACTTGGCAGAGAACACCGCTTACAGGTCTGAGGCCACACTAACAAGGTCTCACCGTAACAAGTGTTCAACTCCAACTTCCTCAGCTTCCTCAGCTCCAATTTCACTGGTTACATGCTCAAATGTCTTTGAGGTTGGAGTTCCATCCTGGGAGAGGAAGCTTAACTGTAGTTATTTACTTACAAACAAACAGCGTTGTTTCTTTTATACACCTTTATTCTACCGCTTCAAGTCAGATCATCTCATAGGTCCATTACTGAGAGTTTCCCATGTCGAGGGTGAGTAAAGCTCGCTGTGAAAGCTTTCCATGCTACAACTGTGCCTCTGCTCAGTGACAAAGTATGCTTGTTTGTATGCTGTAGTGCCACTCAATTCTGAGGTAAATCCTGCTATTTCCTCAAGCCCACAGTGGGGATGACACTCAGGTTAAGCTGATCTTTCCAGTATATAGTTCTTTCTAAAACAGGCAGTCTATAGCATACTTGTCCTTTAGGCAAGCTCATGGTAGAAACCAACTCTTGTCCCTTGAAGCATATTGTAACAGAGTACCCAAAACAATACAATCACAGTAACTAACTTCCTGATTAGAACTTATCAAAGGGTCAGGCTGGGAGATGTTGGGGATGTGGTTCACCTGGTGATTTCCTGCTGGGACTCAGGATAAATCGTTCTCAGACCTAATGCCACAAGAGGCCATGCCTCCCCTGTAAAGCTGTCCAGTGTCTGCAAAGCAGCCCAGTGGTGATAGCAGACTAGGCAGCCACACTCCCTGGGCTCAAAGCCTGGCTCTGCCATGCATGGTGAGGCTGCTGTGTGACTCTGGTCAAATCACTTTTTTTATTCTCAGTGCTGTTAAGTGATATTTTACTCTGGGTAGTGTGAATCCTGCAAATGGCATTTTCCTTTTTGCTCTGGATGCTAAGATGCTAGGAAAGCCGAGGCCTTTCAATCTTGCCGAACTTCACAGCATGCCCTTTCAGGGACTAATTCTTTTCTGGTTTAATTTTGTAACATGATCTTATATGTTACCTGTAGTTTCTATTTTTTTAAAAAAAAAATCTTGCTGCATTATGTGCGTGTATGTAATCTCAAATTGCTTTTACAAAGAGGCAAGGGAAAAATTAACTTAAAAACAATAGTATAAAGACCAGGGATAAAGGCTGTATTACAATTGGGTAATAAATGTAGATCTAGCAAGGCAAAAAGAGAAAACAGGAGGCCAGCACTAAAGGGAAGTAAAATTTCTAGGGAACTAATGTACAGTATCTTTTTCAGATCTTAAAATCGAATATAAAGATAAATACTACATATCTACAGCCAAAACTGGGAGCTCTGGTAGCATAGTGGCTAAAGCACTTGACTGCTAACCAGAAGGATGGCGGTTCAAACCCACCAGCCACTCCTCGGAAGGAAGGTTGGGCAATCCTACTTCCGTAGTGATACTGCCTCGGAAACCCAAGGAGGGGTCGCTATGAGTCGGGAACGACTCGATGGCACATAACAACAACAACAACAACAGCCAAAACTGACTTAAATCCATCCTATAGACTAATTTTAGGAAATTCAAGATCAAGTCCTTTGGTGGATATTTTAAGTACAAATATTTTGGAATCACAACAAAACACATAAATATTTTTACATCAAGTCCTGTCCTAGAACTTAAGTTCAATTTTGCAGGAAACAGAAGCTATTTCTTAGCAGCTCCTAAATTCTATGGCAGAAGCACCTGCTAATGAGCCGCCCAGCAGGACTGTATGCTGTGGAGCTGAGCATTCACGTGTCAGATGATCACTCAGGTCTCGCACGTTCAATCTGAAAACCTGTGATGTAGTCTCTACAGGGACTGAACATCTTCAAGGAGAAAGGGTTAGTGGCACAGAGGTGGCTCAACAGTAGAAGTGGCACTCGAGTTAAGATTAAACTCGGCAGCCTCTGCATTTCTTTTGCTGTGAATGGCTCTGGGGCCTCAATTTCATTTGTAAACGACACTCTAAAACGGGGTGATTCAGAAACTCAAGGGAAGAAAACGAGATCAAACTACTGACAGAAACCAACAAACTTCTGTTACAGAAAGATCTACTGACTTGAAAATAGAAAAACAACCTTCAAATAAGCAGCAAATCCAGTCTCCCAGGCTCATAGCAAGATGACTTACATCATGAACTTCTTCCACGGAAATGTATGCTTCTGTGGGCAGCCCCAGGTCCTTTGGCTTCACGTCAATAATGACCAATACCTAGCAGAGAAATAAGCACAGCACCTCAGAGCCATCACCTAAGAGATAATCACAGCCATGCTTCTGATGATTACTGAAGCGATTTCAAATTCAATCAGAAATGAGCCAGGATTTCCAGCAATGGGACTTTACATTTCCCATGATTTCACCATTTACTCTTGCTCTTCACCTCCATCCACAAACAATGGTATTGTGTGGTGGTAAGGTAACAATGAAACTGGAGTACTGACAGCCACCACTTCAACCCCAGTCCCTCCATTCACCAGACCTTACTAACCATTCTGAAGCCCACTTTTCTTATATTTATTTTTTTAATTTTAAGAGCTTGTTTTACATTTAACGTAACAAGTACATTTAGTTTCATTCCCCATTCCCCATGTCCAGCCCTAACCCAGTCTCCTCCCCTCCCTACCCTGTAACCCTCCCCCTATGCCCCTCATATTTATGCACTCCTGCTTGTCCTGCATTTCCTCAATTTGAATGTTGGTCCTCAGTGTCCTAGGGTCTATTGCTCTAAGGGATGTGTTACCATAGAGTATGTAGGTGCGTCATCCTGGGTTGAGTGGTCTGCGTGTACATTGGGCTGTTAACTATTGGGCTGAGAGCCCGCCCCTGGGGGTACATTTTATTCTAGGCGCAGAATGTATTCCAGGGCCATAGTATTGGGAGTCTCGCCAGATTTCACCTGACCAGTAATTCTGGTCATTATTGCACTTTGCTCATTGTTAAAGAGAATAACAATCCTCTGAAGTTAGTGAGAGGATTAAGTAAGATAACTCATATACATGGCACTTGGCAGGTGTTTAACTCTATTTCTTAAACCCATTAGGTATAGTATACTATCTAGAATATTACACATTAGCGCAGCAGAGGGGAAAAGCTGTGAAATGAATTGCTACCCAAGTCCTTCCTAGGGTACTCTCTTAGCTTGAGTTAGCTAGCAAAGAATGGCATTCAAGAGTTTTGAAAACAGCACTTACTGAGTTTGGGCAGTATCTTTTCATGAGTTCATTGATGGCGATGTCATTCTTGTGTAGTTTAGGGCCTGTGTGGTACCACCCAACTATTCTTTCCCTAGCTAGGAAAGAAAATAATAGTGGGTTTTAACTGTAGCACTAAGATCTATATAACTCCCCCCAAAAGGATAAGAGTATTAATAGTTATTCCCTCTACCTTTTTGAAAATTATAGGCATCTATTTTAAACCCTGACATACTATTATTATCTAAAACCCAAAAACAGGATTCTCAGAATATAAGCAGTATTGGAGACAAGCATATCCTAGGCTAGTTTAGAAGACCAGTAATACATGAAACAACTAGAGAGCAATTCCAAGGCAATATATAAACCAATGAAGTTCAAGTCACACAGACGGCATCATTGAGTGTTGTGGGAATAAACATTTTGAAAGCAATACAGCTATGGTAATGAAATGAAATGAAAATGATGTACAAGACAGGGAGATCTACTTACCCTAGTGGAGCCCAAGGGGCAGGTGGGGTTTCTGTGCTAGTGCTCTGCTTTTCTGTTTCCCCCTCAAACCTAGGCAATCTATCTGGCCTGAAACTGTTACTCTAGTTTCCCATTCCTTCATTCCTCCCCTACCATTAATTTTAATTATGTCTGGTTAAATGAAAGGGCCTTTGATATTAAACAAAGAAAAGTGCATAGTTTTTTTGGCGGGGAACCCACACAAATCAATGTGATGCATTAACACCTTCTAAGAAAATTAAGACTTACCATTGACCTTCTTAAACATTCCATACATGTTTTCTAAATAATCATGGTCTAAAAACCAAACAGAATCATCTTTGTCATCTTCATCAAAAGGGACTAAAGAGAAAGAAAGAAAAAAAAGATTAGCATACTAGACCGGAATCTAGAGCAGAAGTCACACCCCCTAGTCCAGAAATGATCCATGTGTGTGTGTGGTTTGTACAAGACAGTATTACATTTTTTTCTTTCAGTTGCCCTCATTACAAACTGGGAGATTTCACATAAAAATCCCTATTTTCAGCTTTTCTTGGGGTGGGAGGGAACTTACAACTAGCTGGAGCCAAATAGGGGCTCCATCCTTTACAAAGGACACATGCTCTTTGATTTGCTGTAAGCCCCATTACTTTCTATTATCTGTCACTGGGCAATTGGCTGATGCTTTTAGACATCTGAATTAGTGACTTCTAGTCCAGAGGTCACTTCAGCAATTATTTTGTTTTTGTTGCTTGAATTATACAACACAATGTAGTCTATAGTCTTACAAAGATTCATGGCCCAGAGCAGAAGATTAATGTCTTCTATCTTCCCTAAAGGACTGACAATCTACCTGGCTGCTTATTTTACAAGTTAAGTTTTACTGGGTAGAGCCACACTCACTGCTGCATGCACTGTCTGTGGCTGCACCCGTGCTACAGCAGAGCTGAGCAGCTCAACAGGGACCTTATGTCTGGCAAGGCGAAACATTTACTACCTCGTTTAGTAAGCAGCTTCTAGACTCCATAAACTCTAGCAATTATGAAAAAGAATTCAATAGTTTTCTTTCTTTTAAAATTGTCACTTTAACCATGTTTAGAAAAATGTACAATTTATTTTTTACCTGCAAAACTGTTAGATACATCGAGTACTTTCTTTTGCCATGACCCCAAAAGCACACCAACAACACGCTTCTGGTTTCCAACCTTGCCTATTCTGAATGAGAAAACAGATGGTCAGTCTGGACAGGTACACACAGCCTGAGAGTGAGCTGAACAATTAGATACTCAATGGGAAATACCAATGGTGCAGATTTGTGAAGTTTACTTGGGAACTAATCCCACTAAATGAATGTCATATTTAGATCAGTTCTTAATATTAAATGCTAATAAATACAACAAGTACAGGTAGTCCTCAATTTAGGACTATTTGAATTACAATGAAACACATTCACCAGTCATTTTTGTACATTTTATCTTTAGTAATAGGTACTATATACAGTGTAGCAAAACATAATTTGCTTATGTTACCATTCTCAGATGCTCACTGGCAGATGTTCAAAGACAGAATTTATAAAGATACTGATAATAAAAGGCAGTAACAATGAAAACTGGGGGGTGGGTAGTAGGTGTTTGTTGGACTTACCCTAGAATTGACATATGATAGAGTTGTCCAAATGGAACCCCCATTTTAAGAAGGGACTCTCTGTAATTTATGAACATGACAAAAAAAAGAAAAAGGAAAAAAAAAGGCAAGAGTGCAAGTGCTTTCTGCATTATGTACTACTGCGCACCAGCACTTTTTTTGTCATAAGTATATATACAACAAGGAGTCCTGGTGGCATGGTGGTTAAGCACTTGGCTGCTAACTGAAAGGTCAGCAGTTTGAACACACCAGCCGCTCTGCAGGAGAAAGATATGGCAGCCTGCTTCTGTAAAGATTGTTGTTGTTTGCTGTCAAGTCGGCCCCGATTCACAGCGACCCCTCCTTGGGTTTCTGAGGCAGTATCACTACGGAAGTAGATTGTCCAACCTTCCTTCCGAGAAGTGGCTAGTGGGTTTGAACCGCCAGCCTTGTGGTTAGCAGTCAAGTGCCTTAGGCACTATGCTACCAGAGCTCCTGCCTTGGAAACCCTGTGGGGCAGTTCTACTCGGTCCTCTAGGGTTGCTATCAGTCAGAATCAACTTGCTGGCAATGGGTTTGGATTTTAGGTTTATATGTATATAATGAAACATTTACCATTTCAATCTTTCTTATATGTACAATCCATTGACATTAATTATGTCAACAAGTTGTGTAACCATCACCTCTGTTTGTTTCCAAAGTTTTCCATCACTCTTAACAGAAACTCAGGACACTAGCACTTTTTACTCATCACTGATTGCAAAACAATACATGCTCGGAAAAAATCTAAACTTTATAGAAATTTAAAATGGAAAAATGAAAATTCTCCAGAACTTCAGAGTTTCAAAATGCTGTTCTGTATTATTTGAAAAACACATTTCAGTTATGCTATATCACATTTAACTTATTTTCTTTTGCCATTTTCTCCTTTGAACCTTCTCATCTTCTCTATCCTTAAAACTTTTCAGGGATAAAGATGCTGGAGCAGAACCACTTTGTGGTCCAGCCTCCAGGCTGCTAAACTCTAGAATGTCTATTCCATGTCTGTAAGTGGCTCAGTAAGTGATTCTGCCGCAGAAGTGTGTGTGTCATTTAGGGCCTCTCTGACTTAAGCACCTTCCCTTCAAGACACACATTCTTTTTGGTGAAAAAAAGCTGAATAAAGTGGTAGATGGGTATGAGGCCTGGGAGGGTCAGGGCCATTGAAACTCAGCCCCCACTTCCACACTATGGAACTGAAACTATTTTGGTAAAAGGAACAGGGGTCTCTCAGGCCCCAGCGTGGTGGCGGCTGGGGTAGGGGGCAATGCTAAGTGACTCCTGCCACGTGAAAGGGGCTGAATGAATGAGGAAGATTTATACTTCAAAACTCCCATTCAAAACCTCCTGATTTTCTGGGGAGCTGTAAGTGTTTCACTTACACAATCTCATTACAAGGGGCTTCAATTCTCCTATAACCACAACATAGGTGAGACAGAGACACAATAGAACCCTATGTTCAAAGGAAAGGCAAAAGCCACGGTGAAATGAACACCCACCCCCCAGTTGCTAATTTTATACTGGTTCAATTTTAACATATTTCTTATACACATACTTGGGTAAATTTATAAATGCTTCCTAAGTTTGAGGTCTGGCTCAAACAAAGTTAACTTTGAAACTCATGGTATCTGTGGTTTTTTGGGACGTCCTAAGACACTTAGTTTCCACAATTCAAAGGAAACTTTCACATTTGTGGGCTTTTCTTTTGGTCTACGGAAATCCATTTGTGTTTTTTAAAAGCCCTCATTTGTAGTCTGCTTGCAGCATGTCCTTAACAAGTGTTTGTTGAGTTTACGAAACAGAATGGAAATGGTGCCTACTCCATTAGCTCCTCCAGTATCCTCTGGGAGAAAAACACTACCATCTAGTAGAAACGCCTGCGTATCCTGTTAGGCTGAGGGTCCTACAAAGCAATGGAACTGAACTGGGGACCCTAAGTCCCTTGGAGTTCGGAGTTTGTTTTTGGCTCTAGTAGAATCAGCAGCTGCAGGAGAATGGGACACTTGGCAACTATGATTTCACACATGCTCCCAACTGGGTTTCCTCATTTGCCAATTCAAGTAATTATCTCGTAAAACTTACGAACAGGTCTAGCAGGATTAACAGCTCGAAAACAAGCAGGGATGGCGGAAGAACACCTTCGATAAACTAGGATATCAAACGACTGTGACATTCTTACCTTTGTCAAAATCTCCAGTCGGTCTCATTGCATTTTTTTTTTTTTTAAAGAAAAACTTGACATTTTATCTGCGTTTTATCATAGAACCAGATTCCCGTTTAGAACCCTTCACAGGTTAAAACCACAGCCCGTCCAGTAACCCTTTCAGAGCGCTGAGAACGGAATTTCGGTGACAGCCTTCAGAGGTATTGAAGCGCGAGTCTGAAGAGCCTTCCCCTTCGAGACACATTCTTTTTGGTGAAAGAGGCCGAACTGGGTGGCAAACGGGGAAGAGGTCTGGGAGGCTCAGGGCCATTTCAAGCTCGGCCCCCACCCCCATACTCTGGAACCAAAAACACTTCAGTAAAAGGAACCGAGGTGTCAAGCCCCAGTGCGATGCCGGCTAGGGCGCGGGTCAGGAGGTGATGCTAGATGACTCCCGCTGCGTGAGTCGGGGGCCAATCTCGGCCCCTCGCCGAGTCCGGGCCGCACCCCACTCCATCAGCGCCCCCAGCGCGACCGCATCCGCCGCGCCGTCCCCAGCATGCCCGTGACTCAGCAGCGGCGGCACCTCCGGCCCCGCCAGGCCGCCCCGCGTCGCCCGCTCACCGGTTGAAGTGATCCACCACACTGAGCAGCACCAAGGGGTGCACGACCACCTTCTGCACCGCCAGCTCCGGCATCACGACACACCCCAACGGCCAGGCCCGGCTCTCGGCGACCCGCGAACACCGGTGCGGCTCCCGCGGCTCCTCCTGGCCTGGGCTCCTCCTCTTCCTTCTCGGCCGCCGCCGCGCGGCCTCCCTTTTCCGCTCCCAGAGTGCCTAGCGCGTCGCGCCGGCACCGACGCTCCGGCTGCCATCTTGAGGAGGGAAAACCAAAATCTATTCCCACAGCCAAACGTCAATCTGTAGTCAGGGAACGTCCACTTACGGTATGAAGGCAATAAATCTTGAAGGAAACAGACGGCCACGTCTTTCTCCTGCAGAGCGGCTAGTGGGTTTGAACCGCCGCGTTTCAGGTTAGCAGTCGAGCGCTTTAACCACTGTGCCACCACAGCTCTTTTCGGAGAGGAAGCGGGCCAGAAAAGGTTAGGGGCAAAGCGGCGGTGAGGGCAGCCTCTGGTCACTTGGTGAGGGTTGTTATTTCCTGGATTCATGAAGGGACACTGGGGACTGATAAAAGTTTTGCTCCTAGTATTGGGGCTGCACTGTAATCTGCAGCGTCTTTGTCTCCTAAGTTGCTTCTCACCTTACTCACTAAAAAAGAGGTAAATAGTAATAATTCATGTTTCCACTTCCTCCCCCTCCAGAGAATAATTCACGTTTGCTCCAAGTCAAAATTCTTTAGAATTTCTTAGAGAAATTTTAAATCGATTCCAAACCAACCACAATGCCATCGGGTCTATTCCAACACATAGCGACCCTCATTGGGTTTCCAAAGCTGGAAATCTTTATATGGGCGTAGACTGCCTCATCTTTCTTTCCTACGGCGGCTGGTGGGCTCAAACCACCGACCTTTTGGTTAGCAGACAAATGCCTTAACCACTGCACCACCAGAGCACCTTTTAAATCTATTAGGGCATGCTTTTAATGTAGATTTGGTCATTTATCTCATTATCGTCATTTTTACTGTCAGAGAATCCTCCCCTTAGTCTTTACTATGGAAAGACCCCTTGTGGCACAGTGTTTAAGCGCTCGGCTGCCAACCAAGAGGTCAGCAGTTCTGCGAGCCGCTCTGCAGGACATAGATGTGTCAGTCTGCTTCCATAAACATTACAGTTTTGGAAACCCAACGGTGTTAGTGTCCCATAGGGTCGCAATAAACCGGAATCGACTAGTTGGCAGCGGGTTTGGTTTTGGTTTCCTTACTATGGACATCCTGCCTATAATTTACGCAGCCACGTGCAAATTTAACCCTGCCTCTCTATTACTGTGTGACTGGGGCTATAAGAAAGGAATTTGTGCAGTAGAGTCAGGTTATACAGGTCGATTTTCAAATCAAAACTTACATCGGGTTAAAGGAAAATTGAAAGGCAATAAGAAAGCGTGTTTACATATTTATTTAAGAAATGGAAAAAGGAAGACTAGAAAGGGAGCTGTAGGAGATAAGGACAGTAAAGCTAATTGCAAATTGCATCAAAAATTTATCCGGTTTATACTTTCTTATTTGAATTTGCTGTTTTTATAAACAAAAACAGTTCTTTAGCAAACTGAATTATTGTTATTTGTCCTGTCTTTATACAGCTTTCATTTTCCCTATATCCCCAACAATTTAACCTGTTACTCCTTTTTTTGGGGGGGGAGGTTTCTTATCCTTTTAAAGTAGACTCCTGATGTCTAAATGTCAGGGGACACTATACAATCTCCTTTCCATTCTTACTTGTAAGTAGTGGAAAACATTACCAAAGATTAGACAGGGATATAGGAGCCGATGGGGAGCGTGTCTTTAAAGCTGTCAGGATTTTTTATTTTTAATTAATATTTTCATTTAGTGTGTGAAATATCCATGTCCTCTTTCTGCAAGTTGGCTTTCTGTTCATGAGAAAGTAATTCCAGGAAGCTCTAACTGATGAAGAGCGAAGACTGCAGCCTTCAGTATGGATTAGACCTCAACATGAAGAAAACAGAAATCCTCACAACTGGATCAATAAGCAACTTCATGATAAACAGAGAGACTATTGAAATTGTCAAGGATTTCATTTTACGTGGATCCACAATCAACGCCTATGGAAGTAGCAGTAAAGAAATCAAATGACATATAGCATTGGCAAATTCACTACAGTGTTAAAAAGCAAACATGTTGTTTTGAAAACTAAGGTGTACCTGACCCACACCATAGTACTTTCAGTTGCCTCGTACCCAGAAGCTGAACAATGACTATGAAAGACTGAAGAAGAATCAATGCCTTTGAATTATGATGTTGGTAAAGAATATTGAATATACCATGGACTGCCAGAAGAATGAACAAATCTGTCTTGGAAGTAGTATAGTCAGATGCTTTTTAGAAGTAAGAATGGTGTGATTTCATGTCATGTACTTTGGACATGCTAGAAAAGAACATCATGCTTGGTAAAGTAGGGGGTCACTGAAAAAGAGGAAGACCCTCAATAAGATGGATTGACACAGTGGCTGCAACAATGAGCTCAAACATCACAACGATTATTAGGATGGTGCAGTACTGGACAGTGTTTCGTTCTGTTGTATGTAGGGTCACTAAGAGTGGGAACCAACTCAAAAGCACTTAACCACAAGTCATTATTATTTGTAATTAGCAAAAGACAAGCTTAGCGTCATTTTGTTAAATACAGATTCTGATTCTATACATCTAGAGTGGAACTTGAGAGTCAGCATTTTTAACAGGCATTCAGATGAAGCCAATGCTGTGTTAATACAGCTTCTAACAACCTTATGAGGTAGGTATTTTTCTTATTTTACTAAGGAAAGTTGTTTAGATGGGACTCCTTTGGTAAGCATTTCTGAATCACTTTATTTAAAATTCATATTTCTTCCACTACCTATCTCTTGTCTGCTTTAGTTTTCTCTAGACTACATGTCACTTTTTGATAGTTTTGTATTAATTTTCTTAATTTGTTCATTGTCTTTCTCTCTCCATTGGAACCTAAGCTTCTGTTTAGTTCACCTCTAGCACAGAGAAGGCCCTGTGTATTTATTACGTAAAGTAATAATTAATTACATAAATGAAATGGGAAATAATACCAGTGAGACTCAGACATCTGAAACGACCTTTGAGGATCACATGGCTGGTAAGCTCACCAGCCAGTTTTCTGTGATTCCAGTTCCTGTGCTTTTGACTGTATTATTGAGGCATTTATTTCATTAAAATGCTGAATTTCAAATTTTATAAAGCGATTATGTTTTATTTCACATTGCAGTTGTACAGACTAAGCAAGCTATATAGTTGCTTACAGGGACTCTCTTGTCCTGATTCAATGAAGCAGTGTGAAATTGACTTTGAAGATGAAAAAATTATTCAAGTTACGCATGATCTTTATGGGAAAATAATAAAATTTAAACAAATATAAAAATTATATTACTTAACATTTTCCACATAGAGAAAACCAGTAACCATAGTCCAGACTGCTATACAGGCAGTCCTTGGGTTACAACCAAGCCATAGTTAGGAACCAACCCCTGTAACACCTATTATATTAGAAACGTGAGGTTCATGATACCAAATGACTCTACTTTATGATGTGCAGAGAAACATTATTGTTATTATTATTACTGTGTTATTATGTTAAAGATGCTTTAGTGTATCTGGAAGTGTTTCCTTAATGTTTTTTATTCATAGAAAGGTTCTTTCTACACACACACACACACACACACACACAAATTTGACTGACATTAGATATGAACTGTATCTAACTGTTCCAATGTACATACAAATTCAACTTAAAAGACAGATTTTAGAATGGCAATCATTCTTAATTCAGGGTGTGTATACCTCTTTTTACAGAGACTTCAGCATTAGCTAATAGACTTTAACATTAGCTTCCTAGCTGGTTTCCTTGCTTCCACTTTGAACTTCCTGCACTCTGCAGTTAGACTGCGTTTTAATGGAAAATTTAAATATTATGTAATAGTGGAGTGAATAGTGTAATGAAACCCTATGGACCCATTTCAGCTTCAAATCTCCCTCCCTTTTCTCCTCTGGTGCCCCTCCTCTCCAGTTCCTTTTCTCAAAACTAATCGCTGGTTATCAGTTTCTGGTGAATCAGGAAAAATTATTAAATGTACCTTTCAGCATCTATGTGTGTAGCTTATGAAAAACATACACAAATAGAATTTAACTCTATATAAAATTTTGAAACTTGCTATTGTTAATTAATGTGTCACTGACATATTTCTTCATAGCAAATCTAGATCTACAATTGTTATTAATACCTGAACAGAATGGATTTCATTTCTTTGTCATAGACCTTCTCCATCTGCTCAGAGACCCAGTTACATTATCTTCCCCTAGTATCTGTGAGCCCAGAAGGAGCATGTTATGGACAGAATCGTCTCCTTCAAAAAATATGTTGAAATCCTAACCCGTATACCTGTGAATGTGACCTTGTTTGGAAATAGGGTTTTTCTTTTGTTGATGAAGTCAGAGCAGAGGAGGGTGGGTCCTAAACCTAATCCCTTTTGAGTGGAGTCTTATAAAAGGGGAATATAGACACACATGGGGAGGAGACTATGTAAGGATTGTCTATAAGCCAAGGAACACCTGCAACTGACAAGAAAGAACACTTCCCTAGAACCGACACCCTGATTTGGGATTTTAGCCTCGATGAGGCTAGAACATTTGAGTACTAGGCAACTAAAAAGACAAAAGCTGTCTCAAGCATGTTTCTAGAATGCTTTAATTTTCCACTCTTATATGACTCTTCTCCACTGTAAATATGGCATACTTCTATAACCAGTCCCTCAAATTTTTATCAATTTTCATTCAATAAATATGTATTATGACACTAATTATGTCTTGTCTAATGAACAAATCTGTCTTGGAGGAGTACAGCTGGAATGCTCCTTAGAAGCAAGAATGGCCAGACTTCATCTCACATACTTTGGTTATACTGTCAGAAGTCCCTGGAAAAAGATACCATACTTGGTAAAGTAGATGGTCAGTGAAAAACGGGAAAACCCTCAACAACATGGATTGACCGAGTGGCTGCAATGATAAGCTCAAACATAGCAAAGATTGTGAGGATGGTGCAGGACCAGGCAGTGTTTCATTCTATTGTACATAGGGTCACCGTGAGTCAGAACTGACTTGACAGCCCCTAACAACAACAATTTTAAAACAATTGTTTTAAGCACTAGATATATAGAAACAAACAAAACAAACTCCCTACCTTCTTAGAACTTATGGTCTTGTCAGGACGTAGACTATAAACAAATTAAAAATATAAATCATATATAATATCCCATATGGCATCAGTTCAAGTAAAACTATTTGTCATTATTAGATGTAGCAGCCTGAAATGAACCATGCCTCCCAGCATTCTTGTCCTAATGTAGTCTTCCTCAAAATTGACTCAGGTTGGCCATGTGACTTGTTCTGGCCAATGATATAATAGCAAGTTTGATGCAAACAGAATCATGTGTAATGCTTCCTTCTACATTGTGGCTTGTTCTCTGGGAAAGCTCACTCTAGAATCCTGAGCCATTATGGGAGAGGTCTGGCTACCTTGCAGAAGAGACCATCTGGAAAAGTACAGAGATGCCAGGCCAGCCTCCAACTGTTCCGGCCATTCTAGCAAAGGCACGAGCAACATGAGTGAAGATGCTGTGTTGGATATTCCAGCCCTAGCAGATACCATGTGGAGCAGAAGAACTCCCCAACTGATTCTGGCCAGAGAACAGAATAGTGTGAAATAATAAACTGTTGTTTTAAGTCACTGAGTTTTATTGTGGTTTGTTACACAGCAATAGCTAACAGTAACACCAGGTAATTTATGACATCTCTGCAAACTCCGAGTTCTTCCTAAATAGATCACCTGACACTCAATGCCTGTCATACAGTAGTTGCTCAATAAACGTTGATTTTTTAGTTTCTCAGTATTGTTTGCTTCTTTTACCCTCATTTGAGGATCATTTAGGCCTGCCAAGGGTCATTACTCAGTTCAGGTGGTACACACAGAGTCCGAAGAAGTTCCCAAAGGGAGGCAGCATTTTGGAAAGTCACCTCAGTGGGAATGAGCTTGACAGTGTGGAGGAACTAGACCAGCTGTGTGTAAAAGGATAACTTCTTGCCACCACTGGCAGCCTAACCTCTATCCCTTTCATCTCCTGTGAAAGCAATGGAAAATAGCATGGGCTTTGGAGTCCGATCTAGATTTGAATTTTCCCTTTACTATTTTTTGGATATATTATTTTGAGTAGGTTTCTCAATCTCTCTGGGCCTGAATTTCATCATTGGTAAAATAGGGGAAAATGGTACCTGACTTGAGAATGAGGGGTGCCAGGGAGAGTAAGAAGGACTATGTATTGGCCAGTTGAGCAGAGCTGTGTGTAAAAGAGTGAGAGGCAAGCTTAAACTGGTTGGGTGGGGCCATATTATAAAGGGCCTTGAATTTTTAATGTAAGTCAGAGAATGGTGAGCTGAGAGTGGTATTTTGGGAAGGTTAGACAGTAGTGTGGAAAATAGACTCGAAGGGAGTGAGGAATTAGGAAAGGCCAGTTAGGAGGCACTTTAATTTGATGTGAGGTGATAAAGGCCTGGAGTGGCAGAAGGAACAGAAGAAAAAAAACAAATAAATAGACGCATTTTAGAATGGACAGAAATTGGTGAATGATTGTATGAAAGATGAAAGTGGATGAGTGAAAAATTACTTTGCGATTCCTGCCATCATCTCTCTGCTAACCCTTTCCTCTAACTCATGCTCGTTGCTTGAATGTATCATCCTTTCAAAAAAATAGAAGCTTTTTGTGAAATGAGACAGGTACACGTGCGGTCATTTTCTTTAATTATAAGGCCACTGTGAACATTTATTGTGTAAATGTTATTTTTACATTTTTTGGGATGACATCCAGGAAAGAGGATGATTACCTCAGAGGTATTTTGGGAAATGTGATCACATGTTCTGGGTTACAAATTTTGGTGTTCTATAATTGCTTTTTCATATTAATATTCTTACCAAAACAAGGTTTAAAAGTATACTTCTGTTTCTGATTACAAATGTGGTGCACCCTCACTGTTAAAACTTCATGTAGTATAGAAATATAAAACTTTAGAAAATAAGAGTCTCCTATATTCTCAGCACCTACATGTAATCACTATTAATAGTTTGGTGCGTGTGCTGCTGAATGAAATGTTTGAAAAGTTCTGAAAAACCTGATTATCAGAGTGTAAGTAGCAGCCATTGTGTCTCTTTGTTTTGGAGCTGCTGAACTTGATAGCATCCACATTTTTAATTTTCATCCCCCAATCTCATAATTAGCTATAGGCATCGTTGTACGTTTTGTGTACATTGGTTGTACATACAATTCTCAAGGAGCCTTGACTTCCACACTTCTGAAGACAGATTGGTAGTCTTTTGCTCTGAATCTGAGCCTCCTTCCAGTGTGGTTAGAGATCTTTTGGTACTCTTTCTGGGTCCTACCCATCACTTATATTCTTCATACTTTGGGGAACAATGATTTGTTTTTTTCCTCATTCCTTTAATATTTTTAATGCGGCTATCAGAAGATTACTGCTGCTTCCTAGGAAAAGCGAACTTCTCGATTAAAATTTTAGCCCTATTGCATGATATGTTAAAGCATGCTGACTGGTGTTTAGCCCCTGATTCAAAGGAGACCACGTTTGTGATTAAAAATTTAATGGCTGTCTGAAGAACAAGGAGCTCTGGTGGCGTAGTGCCTAAGGCACTTGACTGCTAACCAGAAGGCTGGTGGTTCAAACCCACCAGCCACTCCTTGAAAGGAAAATGGGGCAATTCACTTCCGTAGTGATACTGCCTCAGAAACCCAAGGAGGGGTCGGGTCCGACTTGATGGCACATAACAACAACAACATCTGAAGAATAAGGATTGAGAAACCTTATTTTTTTTTTTTTCTTATGTGCCAGATAAGGCTTAAGAATAGATGTCCAAAGGAAAAATCTTGGCTACAAGATAGAGTATAAAGAAGACCACTAGAAATGATTAAGAAGTTGCCTTATTTTTTCAAGAACTGGAACTGACTTGAAATCTTCTCTACTATCTTAGCTACTAAAGGAATTCTGGTGGTGTAGTGGTTAAGGCATTTGGTTGCTAACCAGAATGTTGACGGTTTGATCCCATCAGCTGCTCCAGGGAAGAAAGATAAGATGATCTGCTTCCTTAAAGAATGACAGCCTTGGAAACCCAATGGAGATCACTATGAGTGAGAATCTAGTCTATGGCAGTGAGTCTTTTTTTTTTTTTTTTTTTTTAAATTATAGCCCTTACTAGGGGCTGAATTCATTCAGAGAAATGCAGTAGAAGCCTTTATAGGAAATCAACCTTTTGTTCATTGAATTCTGACTGTTGCTTCTCATCTGAATTTTAAGAGGACCTGATCAGAGTTTAAGGAGAATGGAGTTTCTTTTCCTTGGATTACTTTTGTCTCTCAATTTAGAGAGTTAGCCCCCATAGACCATATTATCTTGAGAGAGTTCTGATCTTTTGTTAAGCCTAGACCAAAGTATAATGGCCCTTCAGTCATTGTAAAAGTGCCTTGAACTTTGCAGTGTCTATTTATCTTATATTTGGAAGAAGAAAAGTATATATAAGCTATACCACCTTCAGTAAAAGCAGTATTACTGCTAGGTTCAGACTTCCTTGTATCTGGCAAACTAGGTAGTCCTCAAGAAAATTTACTTGCATAAGTCACTGAGAAATGTTGAATGAAACACATCTTAAAGTAGACAGTCAAGTAGACCAATTTGGCTGAAACAAAACCTTAATCTCTGGAAAGAAGAGTGATTCTCCAGAATGCATTGGGGAGTGGGGGGGGGAATATTTTTACACAAATAATGTGTGCCTTTGACATTTGTTTGCCAACCACACCTTACCCCTGCAAGGTATTTGTGTAAGTACCCTATGCTAATTTATTATTTTTCACCCAAACCCATTGCCTTTGGGTTGATTCCAACTTACAGAAAAATTGGCGTAACAGCACTGCTGATAGTATTTCTCTAATGGTGCATTGCCCAAAGCTTGGAGAAACACCTCACCCAATTTTCAATTTTGGGCCACTGAGACACCATATTACAGCAATGGTGGTGGTAGAAGACTGGAGTCTGTAGGAGCTAGTTGTGTCAGCATGTCAGTAATCTTGGGGAACATGGAAGCAAAATAGATAGGGAATCAGAGCACAAGGGAATGAGACCAAGGATACCACAGGGTAGCTGTTTGGACTTGCTTGTGTACGTAGCGACATCTAGAGTGTCTTAAAGTCTTTGAGGTAGGAAAAATACAGTGAGTGCCTGGGGTGCAGAAATAGCAAGTAGGAGGCAATTGTTAGTGAAATACTGATTATATGTATATATGTTGACATGAAATATTCAACAAAGACTGCCTAAAAATAATTTCTTGTCCATTATAAGTCAGATGCATAGCTCAAGGGCTCTGTTGGTCATTTTCTAAGAAATTTTAATGTTTTCTTAAGAGTAGTCCTTTATCTTTTTCTAGCATCTCATAATAAGAAAATAATTAGTCCATTCTAGTACTTTAATAATCACAGTTGATGGTACACAAAGAAGGAAATAAAAAGTAAGATTTTTAGTAGTAATATATGCTCACAAAGGCAAAAAGCATTTTAAGGTCATGTTGTTTGTTGCTGACTGCTGTGAACTTGGCTCCCAACTCATGCCATCCCCAGGTGTTATAGAGATCTGCTCCCTGGGGTTTTCTTGGCTGTATGTGTCTATGTGCATTGAGCTGTGATTATGTTATAATGAACCCGTGTATCTCTTCTGGAGAAAACTGTAGTGTGTATGTAATGGGAGCATTTTTTGCAAAATTATTAATATGCTTTCTGTCTTTTGCCTTTCCCATACAAAGCACTTGCTCTAGCCAATAGGAGGCATCTATATGTGGAGAAGATGTGAGTCAAGATTAGTATTTGTTACAGAGGGAAGTCAGAGAGAAAGAGGTAATTTAGCTTCTGACATACAAAATAGGATTATTCAATAAATCAATAGCTCTGCAAGCCGGGGCATTGTCTTGAGAGATGATTTTCTAAATCTTTTTATTCTTCGTGTTTTCAACAACATAGCTTGGAGATTTCATTCCTCCAATGGTGTTAAGAAATACTCTTAACCATTAAGGATATAGTCAGAAGGAATGAAAATTTGATGGAGAGAAAACCCCATTCCCTTTATCCCAAGGGAGGTGAAAGAGGAAAGAGCAAGGTGGTTAGATGTAAGTGGTGGTGTTTTCCCTTCCTTGGGCTTTGGCTCAGAGAGTAGAAAGTGTGTTGGATGAATGAGGGTACCAGAGAGCAGGGAGGCACTTCTTATCTTGTGCCTCCTTGAGCCCTGCATTTACCTGGGCACAGCCACATTTATTTTATTTTCACTTTTACTGTGGTGAAAACATACACAACAAGACATTTGCCAACCTAACAACTTCCCCATTTACAGCTCAGGGACATTGATGACATTTTTCATGTGCCGCCATTGTTGCTGTCCTTTTCCAAAATATTCCACGACCATTAGCATAAACTCAATGTCTGGCAAACGAAAGCCTCCTCTTTCCCCCTCTGTCCCACACCTGGTAATCACCAATATTCTTTGATATATATATATGTGT
>NW_006921654.1:6323002-6348862 GCF_000298275.1 Orycteropus afer afer
ATAATTTTTTTTTTCAACCTACCGAGGAATTATCCCACCCTTTCCCTCCCATTCTTGGTAACCAACAAAGAAAGTTTCCTTCCATGTATAAATTTTTCCTTGACTTTTTACAATAGTGGACTAATACAATATTTGTTCTTTTGTGATTTAATTATTTCACTGAGCATAATGTCCTCCAAGCTCTGGTAATACAGTGCCTAAGGCACTTGATTGCTAACCAGAAGGCTTGAAGGTTCAAACCCACCAGCCACTCCTCAGAAGGAAAGTTGGGTAATCTGCTTCCGTAGTGATACTGCCTCAGAAACCCAAGGAGGGGTTGCTATGAGTCAGGTCTGACTTGATGGCACATAACAACAACAACAATGTCCTCCAAGTTTATCTACATTATGTGGTGTTTTGCAGATCCTACATTATTCTTTAGGGTTGCATAGTGTTCCGTTGTGCAGCCACATTTATTTTATAACACATCCAGGGCAGTGGAATGAAGCTCTTGAGATGTAGCCGCCTGAGCCAGACTGTTGGTTCTGGTAAGCACAGAACCCACAAATAGCAAGAGGAGATGGCCATAATGGGGAGAGATCTCTGCACTGACTTCCGCAGCATAGGATGCTTGCACAACCCTAATGGAAGTCACACCCTCACCTCAGAGGGGTCAAGATGAGGTCAGTTGGCCCAGCAACACTTCTGGATCAACCTAGCCAAAGGAATGGGTCACACATGGACAGGCTGTGGAAGTGACTTTGGAGCCAGCAAGGCCCCCAGCAACCAGGCAATAAAAGACATTGCATCAGAGACTAGCAGACACTGGCCACTGCCCATGAAGGATCAACCTGAGAACTGCGTCCCTTTCCTCCATTGCTACAGTCGTGTAATCCCCACACCACTTTCTCCATATGCTACATAGAAAGAGAAGGCAGGGGAGGAGGATGCCATCTAAGTGATAAAATGATTCTAAAAGGATTGTAAATGTTTGGACTTTTTTTTTTTTTTAAAGTATTTTTCCATGCTAGTCAGCATGTGGAGTCTTGTGAAGGAAGGCAGATTAGTGATAGCTAGAAGAATACAAGTTCCCTGCACATTGGCATATCAGGTGAGATCAGTTTGTGACCCCCACATCGGTAGTTAATTCCCAAATCCTGCACTTCTTTTCCTTATTGAAGGGATCATGTGGAAACTACTTTGGATAAAAGGGAGAAAATTCTAATTTCTGTGGGAACCTGAGGCTTGCTACCTTTAGTTGCTAAATATTTTGTATGATTATCCAAGATCATGCATAATCTGGTTAATGATGGTTGGCATTTGATTAAAATATATTAAGCCTAGAACTCTTGTCTGAATTCTGGATCTGGACAGACTCCTCCAGATCTGGAGTTCTTTACCCAGAGCTCCTGGGTCCCATAGGCATTTTGAGGTGAGCAGGGTAGACTTGAACTTGCTCTTTCTCCTCCACAGCTTCCTCCTTCTTCTGTATTCCTTGGTTTAGTTGATGACATTATCCCAAGTGGCCTACTCAGAACTTGAATATCATTCTAGATTTTCCGCTCTGTTATTGTAGAAATCTAATTGGTCTGCCAGCTCATGCTTCTGCAGATGGCTTAAGAGACTTGTCACTTGTTGACCCCTGCCTTGTCTTCTAGCTTCTTCCATGCTGCCTGAAGGCCAGGCCTCATGGAGCTTCCGTTTCCCTGATGTCTTTGCACAGGTTTTTCTGTGCCTGCAGTGCCCTTCCTCCTCTTGTCTTCTTAGAGAGAACCTTTGATTCATCCTTTGAAGTTCAGTGCAGGAACTTGGTGAAGACTGTGGCTCTCAGGAAAGTTAGGCTCAAGCACTTTTCACACAGTCTGTTCTTACACTTGCCGTGTTATTTGATCCCCGTTTGTTTCCAGGCTTATAAAGTAGAATGAGGGACCCTTGAGGGTAGGGATTTTATACTATTCATCTTTGTACTTCATGGCTCGCAATTCTGGCTTATCTTGGAGATATTGAATGTTCAGTTCCAGACTACCGCAAGAAAATGAAAACTGCAATAAAGTGAATATCACGATAAAATGAGTCACATGAATATTTTTGGCTTCCCAGTGCATATGAAAGTTAGGTTTACACGATACTGTAGTCTATTAAGTGTGCAATAGCATTATGAAAAGTTTGAATATTGTGGGGATTACCAAAATGTGACCCAGAGACACTAAGTAAGCACAAGCAGTTGGAAAAACAGTGCTGATAGACCTGCTTGTCACAGGGTTGCTTTAAGCCTTTGATTTTGTTAAAAAAAAAAAAAAAAAAGGCAGTATCTGCAAAGCACAATAAAACAAGGTATGCCTGTAATAAATGTTTATTGATTGAATGAAATTCTCAACACCACCAGTTTTCGGAAACTTCTAATAATTTTATGTTTAACTTTTTATTTTTTCTAGGAATGTTGGTCAGTTAACATTTGTATTGCCAAGAGATGTCAGTTAAATTATGCTTACTTTCAGTTGATTCTGAATATTTTGAATGTTTTCCTCTTTTTGAGTAAGCCTATAGCATATGTATACATGCAGGCTAGTTTGCGCATGTGGCCCTCAATTTGTCTACAGACTTCTGCTTACAATTAAACCTTTTTAAGGGTGGGGTTTATTTTTGCTACTTATACAGTGCAGTGTAGTAAATTACTTAGTATGGCTTTTCTACCCATAAGTCATTGTAAACTCAGTGGTGGAATGAGCAACTGAGGAGCTGATTGTAAATGTTATCCAAGTGGAGTATTTCTGTTGGGCGTGGCACAATACAATGTTCTGGGAGGTGCCCACTCTCTCTCAGGTGCTTAGAGTTCTGATGCTATGATTGGCTAGTTTGACCATCCGGCGGGGCTCAAAAGGAGGCCTCCTAGAGGCAGAACTCTCTCTCTGACTGCTGGTTGAGGAAGACGTGCTGCCGAAAGAGACACGCGCCCCTGAAAGAGACAGGCGTTGCTGGGAAAGAGACGCAAGAGACACGCATTGCTGAGTGAGACACCGAGGGACCAGTGCTGCTGGGAAAGAGACTGTGAGAGACTGTTGGCCGAGGGACGGTGGGCTGGGAGAGAGACTGAGCATTTTTCTTGAACTTGAGTTGTAGCTTGGTGCTTCCCTAATAAACCCCATAATCTGTGAGTTCTGTGTGGCCACTGCAGTGAATTATCGAACCCAGGAGAGAGGTGGTGGGTGCCTTGGGAGGAATGGTTGGTGAAAGGGCTGGAGGGAGGCAGCATGTCTGGCCTTGCAGTAATAGGCCTTGGGTTACTGCTGGTAATCCTGCCTTCCCCTTGTAGGGTTAGAGGAGGTCAGAACATGTGGCCTCCTTGTCGTTTTAGCAACAGTGATGGGGAGTGAGGTCCTTAATAAATGTTAGAAAAATGTAAAGAAGAGTTTTAAAAAGTACTCTGTGAGTACGCAAATATCAATTTAAAATATTACTAGATAATGCTTCAGTAAAAAGCCTAGAAAGACACGCACAAAATTGTTAAAAAATGATTGTCTTTGAGTGGTGACAATGAGTAGATATTTCATTTTTTAAATTGTATGTTTTCTAATTCTTCTGTGGTCATATATTACTGTTTTTTTGTGGAAACCCTTGAAAACAGGTTGTCATATTAGTAGGGCTGTAGAGAATCATGGTGCAGCCTCCAGAATCAGACAGACTTGTACATTTCAACACCCTCCATTTCCTCATCTGTTAAAAGGGATACTAATACAGTGGGAAAGTGTATGGTTGTTTAGTGAATTACTTACGATGGTCCTTCTAGCCATAGACTTTGTAACTCCAACCAGATGACTATGCTAATGAGGTGTTGGTGGACCATCAAAGGGACTGGATAGCTTGCTAATGTAAATAAGGTGCATGGTACCCTTGTAGGGGTGGGACCATGCAAAGAAGGTGTATGGAACCCTAACAAGGGGATTGGTCAGTTTTGCCATCCCTCTAGGCTTACAGTGAGCCATCTGAGAGGTGTCATCAAGAAGAGACACGAGTGGAACATGTCCTTTGGACCCAGTATTCTGGTACTGAGAACCTCCTAAACCCAGGAGACAGATAGAGAACTATAACACTGGAGACAAGGAGAGATGACAAAAACCAGCAGAGGAGGAATGGTGGCAGCAGAGTGAGGAGACCAGCAGAAGACAGGGCGGGCTTCTGGGCTCACAGAGCAAGAGCCGAGTGCCTTCCAGCAGGAGGCTTGGCAGAGTGGGTACCTCCGGGCACTTGACAGAGCTAGGCTTGCCGAATCATGGAGTTAGAGAGCTAAGCACCTTTGGGCCGCAGCTTACTGGTGCAGTAGGGTGTCTCTGGGCACATATTGGGGGACCTAAAGGGCTCTGTGAGACTTGTGTGAGAAGACCCCAAGCAGGACCCAGCAGCAGAGGGCGAGAAGAGGCTGTCCTGATCAAAAAACTGTATCCTGAGTTGTTTCTGATCCTGAATTGTAACCCATTACTTCCCTAATAAACCCCATAATCGTATGGTCTGTGAGTTCTGTGTAGCCCTTGCAACAGATTATTGAGCCCAGCAGAGAAGTAGACAGTGCTGTGAGAGGGATGACTGTGTCAGAACTGGTAAAAAGGCTGGAGAGAGGAAGTATGCCTGACCTCTGCCTCACAGGAATCAACTTTGGTCTGTTGATGCCGGTAATGATCCTCTTGCCCCCTTGTGAAGTTAGAGGCGGTCAGACGCCTCTGCCACCATGCCATTTCTGCAACAGTGTATCTATATTAGCCAGGCCACTCTTGATTGCAAGTAGGCAAGTTCTGCTATAACCAGCTGAAGCACAAAGAGAAATTCATTATTTCATGTAATGGATAAGTCTGAGGACCCTGCTGGAAACGGGTTCAAATGATGTTTCTCTCTCCACCTTTCAGCATCGTTCAGTGTTCTGGCTGTATTCTCAGACCAATTTTCTACCAGTGACAAGAAAATGGGTGGCCACAAGAAGCCCCAGGTCCACATCCTTAAAGGAAGAGGTAACCAGTCTCTCCAAGCCTTTATGAATTTCATTGGCCTGGCCTGGGCTGAGACCCTGCCCTTAACTGACCATTGTGCTTAGGGGAGTGGAGTTCTCTAACTGTTGAGTTGGGGATCAGTTTGGTGGATAGGGCAGCCATGGTGGATAAGCTCACTAGAACCATGTGAAGTGGGGGGAGAGGGGATGCTATTACCAGAGGGGCAATGAAAGCCAGACAGGCAAAAACAACAAGCCGATCCTGTGGTATAAGGAGCTTAGCACAGTTCCTGGAATATGGTAAGAACTCAGTAATGTTAGACATGGTTATTATTGAGTGAGGATTGTATTTTATAACTTGTTATAAGAATTTTGTATTTTCATCTATGAGTTTTTGTATTGCAGAACAAGAAGAGATGAAGTTTATCTTTTGCATTTATGGACTATTTCCTTATTTTCATCCTCTTACCGCAGGCATTTTTAGTTTATGACCATGTGTTTTCTAAAATTCTTTTTTTGAAAATCTATTTATGATCACTTAGATTTTTCAGACGGCTAATTGCTGCAGAAAGACTTCGTTTCTCCGAAGAGGTTTTCCTTCTTCTGTGCTTTAAACAGGTGGTGGCCCTGTGTGTTGGCCTAGTGTAACTGCCTGGTCATGTTAAGACTCTTGTTGTTGTCATATTTCATTTAGCTGCAAATTAAAAAGAACTAAAAAAAAATTACAGCAATTTCTAGTTTACATCCAGGAAATGGAACTCTCCACAGGAACCCTAGCATGGTACAAGTATATTAGAAAATCATTTTTCCACTGTGCTTTGAAAGCCTGTGAGACGGCCACAGTGGAGCACAGTTCACCTGTCTTGGATGCAGCCCAGAGAGACTGCTGTGCATAGACAGTAGGAAATCGCCCATCTGAAGAGTTAATTTTCTTTCAGGATCAGTGTTAGGGGCTGCTGCGATTAAAACAAGACACTTAAGATTGGCACAGGAACACTCGTAACAGTTGACTATAAAAAGAAGACCCAGGAGGTCAGCCCTGGGAGCTATTTTGGCTTGAGCCTCCCAAGGCCTTATTTAGAATTTACCTCTTACTTTCATTACACATTCTTTCAATTTTAATAAAAAGAACTCATCGAATTAACATAAACAAGCCAATAACTAGCTTAATCTCTTTAATGTTTTAAAATGTCTTAAAGATCGCTTTTGTCTTTGTGTCTGTTCTGACTTCAGGGCCACTCTTAATGGCTGGGTAAAATTGAACATGCTTCTTTGTTTCTTCTCCATTTCACCTGACTTTTAGATGTAGATTTATGAATGTAGTGCTGTATCGAAACAGAGGGCTTGAAAACAGATAAAGCTTTTCATCTTTTTAAGGACAGACATATTTTTTCTTTCCTTATTTTCTTCAAGGCAGTAAATCAAAGAAACACTATTTTTAATTTGAAAAGCTGAGGCAACACAAATAAATGGAAGAAAAAGATCAGCCACAATTCTAGTCCCAAACATGGCAACTAGCTCAGTTTTATACTTACTTTACATTTTGGGGGATTGTGCACCCATATTTTTCTAGTTGCAGTCGAGTATAAACATGAGAAGCATTTTTAATACAACTGAAAAACTACTGAGAAGGAATTGAAAACGAATCTGTTTGAAGCTGGTGTATTCTATGTGTTTGTCAACAGTAAACTCTCATTTTTTATGCTTTATGCAAGAATATGAAAGGGCAGAAGTCTTTTGAAAATTGGGCCATTGCTCATACATAATATGAACTTTTCTTCTTTTTGACATGGAAGTCAGAGGAGAAGCAGGTGTTAACTCTGGCCTTGTGCTAATGCTTCATTATTACATCTTCTGAATATCTGCAGTTTCCTCCTTGTCTCAACACCAGTGCCAGTATTCATTCTGCTGAGTCACTTTCAATTCATGGTGACCCTGCATGTCAGAGTAGAACTGTGCTCCTCAGGGTCATTTGGAAATACTCAGCAGATCTTTCTTCCAAGGTTCCTCTGGGTGGACTTGAACCTTGAACTTTTTTTTTTTTTGTTTGTTTGTTAGCAGCCGAATATATTAACCATTTACACCACCCAGGAAATTCCCTCATCTTAATAGTCGTGCCTTATTTTAGCTGTCAACAGTGTTACAGGTACTTTTTACCTGCCTCCAGCCATGACCCTGAAGCCATCTGCCCCATTGTTAGTATTTTATTCCTCAATGTAAAAAGCTGATAAATTTTCCTTCCTTAGTATCTTCCAAAACTTCTCCAGTGCCTGTTGGATAAAATCTGCTCTAAGGCTCTTCCTAACTGTACTAGTTTTCTAGGTCTACTATAAAAAGTACAGACCCACAAACTGGGCAGGTTGTAAGAATGGAAGTTTATTATCTCATTGTACTGGAGGCTGCTGTTAGGTCCCGTTGGGTTGGCTTTGATTCAGGGCAACCATATGAAATACAGGATAAGATGTTGCCTGGTCCAGTGCTGCCGTCCTCCCAGGTGCTGCTGTGTTTGAGCCTGGGTTGCAGCCACCGTATCACTCCATCTCATGGAGGGTTTCCCTCTTTTTGCTAACTTCTGCTTTACCAAGTGAAGTAGATGTCTCTCTCCAGTGGTCCGTCCCTCCTGATGACATGTCCAAAGTAAGTGAAACAAAGTCTTGCCATCCCACAGCTAAGCAGCATTCTGGCTGGACTTTCCAAGGCTGCCATTCCATTCAATGTTCTTCACCAGCACCACAGCTCAAATGCATCAATTCTTCTTTAGTCTTCCTTTTTCATTGTTTACCTTTTGCATGCATAGGAGGGATTGAAAAGACCAAAGACCATAGCTTGGGTCAGGTGCACCCAAAGCAAAGTGACATCTTTGCTTTTTTAACACATTGAAAGAAGTTTTGCCACCGATTTACCCAACGCAGTATGTTCTTTGACTTCTTGACTACTGCTTCCATGAGCATTGATTGCTGATCCAAGAAGAATGAAATGCTTGGGCACTTAAATTTTGTCACCATTTATCATGATGTTTATTGGTCCAGTTGCCAAAAGTTTTGTTTAACTTTGTCAGCAAGTAGTTCAGGCCTTTCAATAAGCAAGTTTGTGTTATTTGCATATCTTGGTTCTGGAGGCTAGAAGTCTGAATTCAGGGTATTGGCAGGGCCATATTCTCTTTGAAGATCCTTTCTTGTCTCTTCCAGCTTCTGGAAGCCCCATGTATTTCTTGGTTTACAGCTGCTGCATCCCATAGTGGTCTTCCCTTTGTGTGTCTGTGTCTCTTCTTAAGGACGATACTTAATATTGGATTAGAACCCACCCTACTCCAATATGACCTCATGTTAATTTAATTGATAACATCTTTAAAGGCCCTGTTTCCAAGCAAGTTCACATTCACAGCTATCAGGGGTTAAGACTTCAACACAACTTTTTTTTTTGAGACGCAATTCAATCCGTGACACCTGTGGGCTCAACCAGCCCTCCAAGCCTCCTTTCTTACTGCTTTCACCCTCTGTCAAACAATCCAAAACTCCAACCATTTCAGCTCTTTCCAGTGATTTGTTTTTCTTTTTGCTTGTCCAATTCCCTCTCCCTGAATTGCCCTTTCCCTTGACCTCTTTTACACGGTATTTCTAGGTCTTTCTCAAGCTCTGCTTAGAGTGTCATCTCTTCTGTTGGAGCTTCTCTTGCCTTCTCCAGGCAGTTAGTTCCTCTGTCCTGTGCCCTCACGGTACATTATGCATCTTCCCATTGTAGTACTCATCACATTACATACTTACTAATGGCTCTTTTGACTTGTCTCTCTTGTGTCCTAGGGTATGAGTGAAGGCAAGTACCATAGCTTTTTCATCTTCTTATCTTCATCTGCACACAGCAAGAGCCAGACATCTGTTAACTGTATTGTGTAACTTGATTAGTATGTTACACAGTACATGCATAATATGTTAGCCAATGATCTTCCGTTTTGCAAAAAAATAACAATATTCTCTGTAATTTCCTGTTTAAGTCTCCCTACATGCAAAAACAAAACAACACAAAACCAAATCAAACTCATAGAGAATGAGCAATGCTGTTTGATTAAAAATTTCTTGTCAGTGAATGTAATTTTAAATATACCCATGGTTTAGAATGTAATTGAAATGTGTTGAAATATGAATAAAAAAATATATGTACTACTATTGAGGAAAACCATTCAAAATAAAAATGGTAATTCTGGGTAGCTGTAATTTTTGAAAAGTACAATTTTAGGTCAGTGTGAGATAATCTCGTTACCTTCATTTCTCTCTTAACGCCTTTTTATCATAATTTCTATAGCACTCCTTTGCAAATTAGATTGAAAAGTTATGATGCAAGCTTTTCAAAACTCTAACAGCTGCTTAGGATTGAACTTTCAGAGGGAGAAACTGAAAAGCAAGAAGCCTTTTCAGTTAAAGTATGTAGTATTTTAAATAGTACATATTTGAGAAAACAAACTGGTGATAATAATATTGCAAATGCTTAAACCTCCCCTCTTAGAAGGGAGAATGGGAAGCTGGCCTTGAATTCTCAAAACTTTCATGTAAATGATGGTTCAAATCTGATTTTGATCAAATTAAACTATTAAGAATGTAAAATTTACCATGAGCATCAATTTATATTTTCTCCTTTAAAATGCAGACCCCTTCCCTTTTGACATCAAAGAGAAATGATTGAAGATTTTTAGAATCTTATTTTTAATGTACCAAAAACCCTAGGATAATTAGAAAATGAGAAAGAGAGTTTTGAAATAATTTAGTTTTGGCTCTCATCTACTGTTTGGTATTGAATACAAAGTACCATATTCCAGGTTAGTGACAGTCTTTTTTTTTTTTTTTAAGTGTGGGTGTTTTTTAACCCTTAATGATTTTGTATTATTCCCACCAATTTCTGGAGCCTTTTAAGACACAGAGGCCTTTTGTGGACTTTTTGAGATTGCTAAAGGGGCAAGGAGGCTGCATCTTCCGACCTCTTCTAACTGCACAGGAGAAAGACAGAATCATCATCAGTAGCCCAAGGCCTATTGCTGCGAGGCCAGACACGCTGTCTCCCTCCAGCCCTTTCACCAACCATTCTTCCCGCAATGCCCACCACTTCTTCACCACTTCTCTGCTAGGTTCGATAATTCACTGCAGTGGCCACACAAAACTCACAGATTATGGGGTTTATTAGGGAAGCACCAGGCTACAATTCAAGTTCAGGAACTACGCTCAGTCTCTCTCAGCCTGCTGTCTCTCAGCCAACAGTCTCTCTCAGTCTCTCTCCCAGCAGTGTGTGTCTCTCAGGAGTGTGTTTCTCTCTGCAACATGTCGTTCTCAGCCAGCAGTCAGAGAGACCTCTTCTACCTCTAGGAGGGCTCCTTTTGAGCCTGGCAGAGTGACCACTAACCAATCCTAACATCAGAATTCTATGCACCTGAGAGAGAGAGTGAACTTCCCAGACGATCGCCTCATGGTGGTGCAACAGAAATACCCCAGGTGGATAACTTTAGCAATCAGGAGCTACTCAGTTGCTCACGGCAAATTCCACCACAGAGTTTACAAAGACTTATGGCTAGAAAAGCCATGCCAGGTAATTTACTACACTGCAGAGGTTGTATCTTTTGATTTTTTGATCTTTTTGTTCTGTAACTGGAAAGAATTGCTTAATTTGTTTTTCCAGCAGAGGGAGACATCTGACCATGAACATGGTATTGCTATCTGCCAGGCGTATTCTGTAGCCCATTTTATCAATATACATAAAAAACTCAATGTTCAAATTAACTAGTTCAATAAGTAATTTAGCTCATTGATTTTTGGGCATATCCTAAGTGCCATTACAAGCTACGGATATTTTAAATGCCATTACCTAATAGAAGGAATGTTTTAAGCACCTTTTATTGATTTTATTACTGCTTTATTTTGCTGTCTTGGTTTAAAATCATTTTAACCACTCCGTAATCAAGAAGAAATATATCGTTGGTGAAATACAGTCAATTTCCTAAAAACCTTTGACATCGTTAAATAAGGAATTACAGTTGTTAAATCATGTCAGGCAATAACTGAGGGACAGAAAAGATATAAAATTTGGAGCAGTGGGCCAGCATATCTGTAAACTGTGCTGACCTCTAGCATTCAGATTCTGCATGTGACAGTCACACTTCAAATTTGCTTATGGTTTTTACATCCACAAGAAAGATTTAAAATCTCAAGTAGCAAGGAAGGTGGAAGAGTGATAGCAAAGTGTGATCCAGGGGCAATTATAACACTTTTTAGTGACCTCTTCTGACTTTTGGTTAAAATTATTCTCTTAGCAGTTTTATAATCTCACTTGCTTTTCTTGCTAGATTATAGTACATTGAGATTCTGAGTAAGAGGGAACTAAGGTGCTCACAGCGGTTTTTACCACTCTCTTCTGCTCATTGGATTTTATATTATCAGTTTTACTGAACTGACCACTTGGAAGACATAGGGAAGGAATATGGTCCCTACATTTCTTAATCAAAGAAGTTCAGAAATAGGTAGTAAGCACTGAAGCTTAATACAAGCCTGCTAATGAGTTGATTGCATTGACATTTGATATAATTTAACTGTAGAGTGGCAAATATCAATATCTGTATATGATTTGGCAGATGGTTGTTGAACTGTGATTGGAAGTTTAGAGTGATTCCCGGTAAAAGACCACCTGGCAGTAACCCAAGAACTGAGTTTTCCCCATTAAATGGAATAGGTCCAGAAAGTCAAGTGTTTTGATCATTAATAGAATCTTTCCTTTTTTTTCCACAAATGTTAGCTTCAAGAGGAAATTGATAATTATGCATAGTTCTATTAAATGATCTTAGGGAGAGCTCTTTTCATTCTTTCAAATGAACTCATATCTACAGTTGTGGCAATTATTCACCAGCATGGAAAGAAAACTAGTTAAAATGCTGATGGGTGTCATTTCAAATATATTGAGGATGTTGAAACATCTTTGTAGAATTAATCTATTAGGCTGAAAACCAAATTTGGTTGTAACACTACTGATTATTCTACATTATTTTATAAATTATATGAATATATTATAATAGGAAATAACTTACACAGTATTGAGTATCTATTGTATGCAATACACTGTTGTAAGGTGTTAAAAATATAGACCACCAAGACAGTATCTTCCTTTCCCTCAGTCAAGAAAGGGTGATAGATGAACACATGTAATGCACTTTTGGTGAAAGGATTGCTGTAGAGTCAAGAGCTGTGACAGGAAGGAAATCTTCTTTGCTCTGTTTCCTTCTTTTTTCCTTTTTATTGTGAAATGTTTAGTACATCATCATCTTTGTATGTGTCTCTGTGTATAAGGTATAATGAACAATGAAATAAAGAAAATGTGCTCACTTTCTAGGTAAGATATAAAATATTACCAATACCCCTGAAGTCTTAGTGAGCTCCTCCCCAACCATCTCTTTCTATTCCATTTTGGGATCACAGGCAAGAGCAAGGATGATTTTTATGAGTGCTTCTGCACCAAAGCCCTACCAATGCTTCAAATTATTTAATATACTTATATCTAGTTGTTTAGCACATTAAAACTCAGGTCTCTCAAGACCCACAGTCCTCTTATTCTTTTGGTTAGCAGCCAACTGCCTTAAGGACTACACTACCAGAGCTCCTTTGATCACTGGTTAGATCTCTGCAATATGAAGTAAAAAAAAAAAAAAAAAGGTTAATGTTTGTCTGATGAATTCAGATTATTTAGAAAGCTGTGTTTTGTTGGGGAAGAAGGGAGTCCTAGGCAACCTAATTTACTATCAATATAATTTAAGTATAACAGGAAATAGTCTGATTTATTCACATTATGGTTACTGCTTCATTATGGACTCCACAGACCTTTCTTTTCTTGTCCAGTATACTCATATTGAATGGCTGAACTGATCCCACTGCATAATGGTAGAGCCACATCTTTGACTATGCAAACTCATTTAGAATATCCATGCCAGCAATTAATACTCATCTTTATGTTTACCCATTGCTGTCGAGTTGGGTCCAACTCATAGCGACCCCTCCTTGGGTTTCCGAGGTGGTATCACTACGGAAGTAGATTGTCCACCCTTCCTTCCCAAGAGTGGCTCGTGGGTTTGAACCACCAGCCTTCTGGTTAGCAGTCAAATGCCTTAAACACTATGCCACCAGAGCGCCCATCTTTATGTTTAGAAACAATAAATATTTTTCAGAATTATTTTTTAATTTAGTTGCTGGTCATGCCCTATTTCCCCAATTTTGTTTTCTAGTTTCTAAGGATTTGTAAGTAGATATATTTCATGTTAAAGGCATGTTGAAAGAGTGGGACTTCATAGGATGCAGACAAACCGTATTCCCCACCTCTGTTAAATCTTCTCTGTGGGCCAGTTCTTTGCCTACCTGTGGATGAAATCTCAATTACATTCCTTATTTCCAGTTGCTATTAGATTTTTTTTTTTTTTAATAAGCCTTGGTTATTTCTAGTCATGACAATAGTCTTATTCAGTAATCCAAATGACCAGACCAATGTAATATTCTGGCCTTCATTCCAAGTTCAAGCCACTCTTCTTCTGCAGTGTGGTTTTCCTTCATGCTGAGAAGTCTGCAGTGGGAAGTGGGATGGATTGACTTCTCTGTTTTCCCTCTTGGTACTTCTCCCCACCTATCTCACCCCCAGGGTTAAAGCAAGGGAGTAGAGAAGAGGGGCAAGTACATAACACGTACTGTCCTGATTTGCTGGTGATGTTCTCTGGCCTTGGCAGACGTTGAGAGCTTACTCTCTCTAGCACTTTCCTGGGAACAGCTTACTGTGGTTCATGTGCTTCTCTTTTGGCTGCATTCTAGGACACATCTCCAATCTCCAGAATCTTTTTACCAAGGTTTTCCAGATCCCTTTGGATTGGGATCTCTTTTACATGACCCACTGACTAACTTTCTATTACATAAGGGCCAATTATACAACTGTTGTGAGGGTTAAATGAAATAATGTATGTAAAACACTCTTCCTGGCACATATTAATTGAGCAAATCAATGAGTGATTTATTGGATTCCTTCTTTGTGGGGTACTTTTCAAGTACTTTATAAACTTTATCATACAGCAGTCCTATGAAATAGATTTAAAGGGACTCATTTAAAGGGACTTGGACACATTTAGTTATATGTAAGTTCACAAAGCTAGAAAGTGGTTGAGCTTGGATTTGCACCCAGCTCACTTCCACACCAGAATCTCTGCCCCTTTGGACTATGGTCTGCTACCTTCTAAAACAGTCTAGCACTGGTCTTATTATTTTAAACCCCAGGAAATCTGGTTAATACCCGTGGATCCTAGTGCCCAACCTATCTTATCAGTTTCTTAAATGTCAACTGTGCTGTTATTCTACAGGGAAGTTTTCTTGGATACTTTCACTTGATTATGGCTATAAGACATTTGAATAGACCTGAATCCCTTGACATGAGATGTTTACTTGTAAGGACTTTGGCCAGATTTTCACTGGTAAACCCAACCAGAGATTCAAGGGAATTCATCCTGATAATTCAGATAGAATTTCTGGGTTGCCCCTGAGTTTTCCTTCCAGAGAAATGCTTCAGTATTTAACAGGTGTTCGTAACACATGTGGAGTTCTGGGCCTCACAGAATTATCTGGATATAAGGAGATGGATTTCTGGTAGCATAGTGGCTAAGACACTTGCCTGCTAACCAGACGGCTGGCGGTTCAAACCCACCAGCCACTCCTCGGAAGGAAGGTTGGGCAATCCTACTTCCGTAGTGATACTGCCTCGGAAACCCAAGGAGGGGTCACTATGAGTCGGGGCCGACTCGACGGCACATAACAACAACAACAACAACAAGGAGATGGATTATACCTCAACAAAAATCCTCTCAGCTGGAATAATAAGCAATATCATTATAAATGGAGAAAAGATTGAAGTTGTTATTTTACTTGGATCCACAATCAACACCCGTGGAAGCAGTCAAACAATCAAATGATGTATTGCATTGGGCAAATCTGCTGCAAAAGATGTCTTTGATGTGTTAAAAAGCAAAAATGTCACTGAGGACTATAGTGTGCCTGACCCAAGACATGGTATTTTCATTCACCTCATATGCATCTGAAGACAATGAATAAGGAAGACAGAAGAAGAATTGAAGCCATTGAATTGTGATGTTGGTGAAGAATATTGAATATACCATGGACTACCAGAGACTGAACAAATCTGTTTTGGAAGAAGTATAGCCAGAATGTTCCTTAGAAGTGAGGATGACAACACTCACTTTGTACTTACCAGATCTCATGAGCTTGGGATATGTTATTAAAAGGGACCAGTCCCTGGAGAAGTCCATCCTGCTTGGTAAAGTAGAAGGTCAGCAAAAAAGAGGAAGACCCTCAACGAGATGGAGTGACACAGTGGCCGCACCAGAGGGCTCAGACATAGCAAGCACGGTGAGGATGCTGCAGGATTAGACTGTTTGGTCGTGTTGTGCACAGGGTCACTATGAGTAGGAACCAACTCAAGGCACTAACAACAATAACAACAGGAAGATGACAGTGGAGAGGTACCCACCCATGCACTGGTAGCTGATCAATTTAGAGTTCTCTTTCTTGACACTGAATCAAAATTTGCTTTGGCTAAAAGAAATAAAGCATATAATTATCATTAGAAAAGTAATAATAAGCCAACTGTAATAACCTTTTTGCACCACATGTCTTTTCTGGTATTTATCTCAATATCCAGCTTATAAAATTTAGAATAAATTATAATTTTTGTTAAACTAGCAACTCTGTGAGTATGTGAAGCTATTTAAACTATTATCTGCTATTTATTCCAATGTGCATGTCTGAAAGCTTTTCTTTCTGTTTTGGAAATTGGAAAAAAAATAAAGAAGACAAACAGTTAAAAGTATGGAAGTTTCACGTGTGCTGCTTTTTCTACACCTTGAGGACTAGCAAAATCTTTAATATGAGACTTTATTTGTACAAAGCAAAACTTCAAAACCACTCAAAAGCTTTTCTTATTAACTGCTGTCAGTCCTGTGATTTACAGAGGCAATAAAGAACTAGAGGGGCACATTGATCATGGAGTTCAGCACACCAGGAACCATTTTCTCCAGCGGTAAAGGCGAGTGATAAAACGAGTTCTTTTGTTCTATAACCAAGACACATTCCCTGTTCCCTGTTCTCTAAACTTGTGCATGCCAGGCTTTTCCGATGGCAGCTTGGCATCACCCATCCACACTTCAGATAATTGTTAGCATGAAAGCATTGGTGGTATACCTGGACTGCCTGGCCATGGACAGTGCTACGAGTTTACTGCCAACACAAAATAGTTAGCTGCTAACATGCTTGTAGTATTAATTGTCAGTTTACTTTGAATAATATTTTCTGTGTATGTTTTCTTTCATCATGGAGGAGAATGGAAGGGAATAGCAATTAATATGTCTTTGGTTTGTTTTATTAAAGATCATAAGATTTGGATTTTGAATCATAATATCCTTGTATCAAAGAATACTTCATCTGAATTTTGAGGCTGAGAAGCAAAAGCAATTCCAAGATACATTTTCTCAACTCATTTTGTATTTGATTTTGATTTTGCATGTTGGGTTCTAAGCAGGTAGGTATGATACCTACACTTTTAAGCTGTCTCTGAGCCTTGATTATGCATTTGTAGGATTTTGGAGGGAGTTACTTGTGTTTTGAGCTAAGCTGAACATAAAGGCTACAACAGTTTTGCTGTTTGGGAGACTTAAAAATGGAGCATTTTTGAATATTCTGTTGTTGGACATAGCCATTATCCAGTCATTCACCTGTGCATGGCAGTGTGTAGGCACAGAGATTATTGGGGGAAATATAAGGATTTGGAACCATGTTGTTGTTGTTGTTGTTATGTGCCGTCGAGTCGGCCCCGACTCATAGCGACCCCTCCTTGGGTTTCCGAGGCAGTATCACTACGGAAGTAGGATTGCCCAACCTTCCTTCCGAGGAGTGGCTGGTGGGTTTGAACCGCCAGCCGTCTGGTTAGCAGGCAAAGTGTCTTAGCCACTATGCTACCAGATAGACAGTGGTAATGTTTATGTTTATGAGAAAATGAGCACAAACACTAAATTGTGAATGTTGTTCCTACTGGAGCAAGTTACATAGTTAATTAAGTCTCTGGCAAAGACAAGGGCACTCAAGTAAAATCTCTTGGCATTTCTTAATTACATAATAATTAATTATACTCCTTAGAGGGATATTAATGAAGAAGAAATATGTTCAAAAGACAGCTATAAGGTAGAGGACATGAAAAATCTAAGAAAAAGAAATTGATGCTGGGCACTTTTGTGACTTGTTGGCTGTTCTTAAAACTTTTAGCTAGGAGAGAATTTGGAATGGTATTATATGGGAGTTTCATTTATCCATCCGTTCTTTGCAATGTATAATTTAGTGGCTAAAGTTATTCTCTTGCTCCTGTCACTATCAGTTTCTTTTCACAGGAAGGGGAAATAAATCCTTCTGTCAGTAATTTGGCAAAAGTGCTGAAAAGCCCATTATCACTGCTGGAGAGAAAGCAAACCACCCCTGGTATGTGCGGGTCTGGCAGGCTTCACAGAGAAAGATGAGCCCAGGCAAGCAGCTTCAGTGACGAGGGTTTTTATTTTCAGAGAGATACTGACCATTAGACATTCTGCTTGGATCCATCTAACATTTTCTTAGAGCAAAGTTATTTTCCCCACCCCTTTCAAACAAATTCATTGTTATAGAAGATGTGGGATGGAGAGGGAAAAAGCAATCCTTTGAATCAAGAAGTCACACCTTTTATGTATTTCGTGTTGTACACTGTGTACCTTGGGAAGGGACTACATCTTCTCAGAGGATGATGGGAAAGTGAACACTGTTTCATAGTGCGCTTCTCAAATATTTCCTTAACCAAAAGGAAGAGCCTGTCGGGTAGCATTGTTACCAACTTGAGCATTTGAAAGCCTGATGCTTTAACTGATTTGGATGTCTGGGCACCATTGCAGAAAGACTGTCATCATGCTTCCTGTGATTTTAGTTCCATACTTCACTGTTAAGAAACACACACACACACACGTACACACGTACACATGCACACACACAAACTTTTTACTACGTTTTTTTTATATGGCTTTGAAGAGAATTGCATTTTATTTCTGACACTTATTGTATTGTAAAATTTCTAGTCTCTGATATTTAAAGGTGGAAACTTTTAACTTTCTCACTTTAAGGAAAAAAAACAAACTCTAGGGGCCTTTTAGTTCTGTGGCCTCTTGAATAATCCTACAGCTTTGAAAAATGAAATACTTTATTTTATGAAGCAGTTTTGGGGTCAATTTTTCCTAAAATGTATGCTTTTATGTTGAGTAGTTTAAAGACCAGCTGTTAACTGAAACCAACCATCAACGAAGTTACATAAAGTTATGTTTCCTATTAGACTTGTATCTTTCCTATTAGTCATTTATGAAAGGATACAGGAACATCTAACAGAACTCCAAACAAAAATGGAAAAAACAGATGTCCATACCATATTGGCTGATGGTATGATTTTTTTTAATATAATAAAAAAGGAGCATAGTAATTATGAGTGGCTTATCAAATAAGGCTGTTTTGGTAACTTATGACAAGATTGTTAGTATGAACTTACAATTGAAAAGTGGTGTTTTATTCGAATTTCAGAGAATAAAAAATGAGTTGAAGTTTATGCCTGGGAGTACCACGGAGGAGGAACTACGCTATTTCGATGGTTGGACATGTATGAGCCTCTAAAGGTGTGTTTATTATGTTGTCATGGTGAGCCATGAATTAAAAAAATAACAAGACCGCTCCTTGGGTAGTTGTGACTTATTGGTAGTTATCTTTACAAGAGTTCCATGCTGACTTAAGTAAAGATCTTCAGGGGAAAAAAACCCAAAACTTTATTTTTCAAATAAATTCAGCTAAGAGCCTACAGGCTTCCATGACACCACACTGAATTATTATTAATGTGCACTGCTGTGAGAATAATACTGGCCGCTGTTGAACAATAACCCCTTCCTCTGGAATTTCAGGAGAGTGGTAGGAAAATGAGAGGCAGATTTAAGTGCTGCTGCTGAATTAAATGTGCTGGTTGATGGGCACAACATTTTTATCGTTACTTGTGCAAGGGATTGTAGTAACAGACCGTTATTCAGGGTCAGGTCACATGTGGGACTGGTGAAGTTGTTTGAGAGGCATTTTTGGCAAGCAGGGACCTTGCTCCTGGCCAGAAAAAGCTTTGTTTAACCTCTTGCCTTTACCTTCGATGCCCTATTTCCACGCTTCTCCTGAGGGTTATGTGTGGTATTTCTTGAAGGCAGGGACCAGATCTTTCAAGGGTCTTTCTAGTTAACTTTAAGAATCTATTACTAAAATTAAATATTGCTTATTAAGTGCTTTTTAACTTGGATGTTTAGTAAATTTGCTTTGAAGTTCATTATTAAGATTATAGACATCCTTTTCATTCTTATATTTAAGTCAAAGTTCCCTAGCCTACATTTCCAAACTTACATCCCACTATTTCCTGTAATCGTTCCTCCCCTATTTCTTTTCTCTCCACATAGCCATCTTTTAGCCATGCCAGACCACTTAATAGGAGCTCTGGTGGTGTGGTGCCTAAGGCATTTGACTGCTAACCAGAACGTTGGTGGTTCAAACTCACCAGCTGCTCTGTGGAAGATGGGGGAATCTACTTCCATAAGATTTACCACCTTGGAAACCCAAAGGGGTCACTATGAATTGGAATTGGCAGTGAGTTTGGTCTTTGAGACCACTTAATATTCTCCAGATATAGCCTCATATATCTCACCTCTGTGCCTTTGTTGATATTGTCTGCTTGGGATATTCTTATACCAGCTCTAGTTGTTGCAATCCTGCCCATTCTATAAGGTCTTTGTTGTTGTTGTTGTTGTTGTTGTTGTGTGCTGTCGAGTTGGCCCCAAGTCACAGCGACCCCTCCTTGGGTTTCCAAGGCAGTATCACTACGGAAGTAGATTGCCCAACCTTCCTTCTGAGGAGTGGCTGGTGGGTTTGAACCGCCAGCCTTCTGGTTAGCAGTCAAGTGCCTTAGGCACTATGCTACCAGAGCTCCTTCTACAAGGTCTAGTTCATGTTAAATCACTTCAGAGAATGGTTCCCAAATTTCAGTATATGGCTTTTCCATGGAACAAATTTCTCCTCTTCTCCCACTGTACTATAGTCTTCTCTTATTTCTGAATGTGCCTCCTCTGTTTCCATGAAGGGTGGACCCTTGAAAATTAAGATATGATTTTTTTTTTTTATCTTTGTCTCTGAAAAAAGGGTGTGGCATTGTCTTCAGACGTCTTCTAACTTTATAAGGGGGAAGAAAGATCCAGAACAACATCAACAGCTCAAGTCTGATTCCTATGAGGCAGAGGTCAGGCATGCCACCACCTCCAACCTTCTTGCCAATTCTGACACCAACCATCCCTCCCCTGGCACTCTGTACTTTTCCACTAGATTCAGTAATTCATTGGAATGGCCACACAGAAAATCACAGACAATACTCACGATTATGGAGTTTATTAGAAAAGTAACAGGTTATAAATTCAAGATCAGAAACAACTCAGGATCCAGTACTTCAATCAGGACAGCCAGAGGAACACTTCTCTCTGGCCTCAGCCTCTGCCCTGCTTGGGCAGCTCTTACAACAGTCTTTTAGCTCTGCTAGTAGGTGCCCAGAGAGGCACCCTGCTCCTCTGGCAAGCCTCCTGTTTGAAGGGACTCAGTTTTCTTGCTTGCAGTGTAGTAAATTACTTAGTGTGGCTTTTCTACCCATAAGTCATTGTAAACTCAGTGGTGGAATGAGCAACTGAGGAGCTCCTGATTGTAAGTATTATCTACCTGGGTTATTTCTGTTGGGCATGGCACAATGCAATGTTATGGGAGGTTCACTCTCAGGTGCTTAGATTTCTGTTGTTATGATTAGTTGGTTTGGCCACTCTGCCAAGCTCAAAAGGAGGCCTCCTAGAGGCAGAACGCTCTCTGACTGCTGGTTGAGGAAGACGTGCAGCTGAAAGAGACATGGGCTCCTGAGGCACATGTTGCTGGGAAAGAGACGCAAGAGACACGCATTGCTGAGTAAGACACCGAGGGACATGCACTGCTGGGGGAGAGACTGTGAGAGACTTGGCTGAGAGACGGTGGGCTGAGAGAGAGACTGAGCATTTTTTCCTGAACTTGAATTGTAGCCTGTGGTGCTTCCCTAATAAACCCCATAATCTGTGAGCTCTGTGTGGTCACTGCAGCTAATTATCGAACCCAGGAGAGAGGTAGTGGGTGCTCTGGGAGGAACAGTTGGAGAAAGGGCTGGAGGGAGGCAGCATGTCCGGCCTTGCAGTAATAGGCCTTGGGCTATTGATGGTGAGTCTGCTTCCTCTTGTGGGGTTCTAGGAGGTCAGAATATGCGGCCTCCTTGCCGTTTTAGCATGCTCCATGGGCTGAGAAGCCAGCTGCTCTGTCTCATACCGGTCTCTTGGTTTTCTGCCTCTGCTGCTGCCAGCTCTCTGCCATCTCAGTACAGGGATCTTGGGTCCAAGGACATACTCTATTCCTGGCTCTTTCTTTTTCTCTTTTTTTAAATTGTTATTTGGGTAAAGGTTTACATTGTACATTCATTTTCCATTTAACAGGTCATACATTTTGTTTCATGACATTGATTGTAATCCCCACAATGTAACAGCTCTCTTCCCACTTCCTCCCTGTAGTTACCTTTTCCCTGTGTCCTTCTTTCCTATGCATTTCTGCCCTCTGAGCTATCTCCCTGTGAAAATGGTGCCCTTCTGAACTTCCATGGTTGGTTATTTTAAGGAGAGTACCTATTTGGTGTACCTGTTTGCCTTGTAGGCCTATCTGTTGTTTGGCTGGAAGTTAAGTCATGGGAGTGAGTTCAATTCCAGGTCCAAAGGGTAAGTAGGGGCCATAGTTTTGGAGGTTTCACCAGTCTCTGTCACACTAATAAGGCTTGTCTTTTTTTTTTTTAATTTAATTTAATTTTTAATGACTTTGAGGTTTCTTTTCCATTTTTCTGGCTCTTCTTTCTAGATGGTGGTAAGATCCCTCTTTTCCATATCCCAGATGGCTCATTTTAAGCCCAGTGGAATGGCAAAAGTAACTGGTCACCATGTTAGGTTTCCATATACATTATTTGCATGGCCCACCTCCACAAGGATGCCCTGGACTTATTTACATTATTTGCAAGCTATCCAATCCCCTTGGTGGACCACAAGCACCTCACATTTGCATAGTCTTACCCAGTCACCTTGTGGAAGTTATAAAGACCATTCCTAGAAGAGCTATTTAAATAATTCACTGCACCACAGTGTCCTATATATGGTCTAGTATAGCATCTAACACAGTTGTATATGGTAGGCATTAGATAAATCTTCAGTGATTGAAATTCAGTCACAGGTGATTGTAGACCCCTTATATTATGAGGCATTCAAAGACCACAGAAACTCTTTATTAGTCAGTTAATTGTAGTTCTGGTGGGTAGAGTTGATTTATATTTTATTTGGAAGGACACAGACCATTAGGGTGACAGTTATCACCAAAGGGTGGGGTTAGTGAAGTTCCTTCTGCTGTGCAGTCTTTTGCTTGCTACCTCTTATGCCTTTTCAAATGCCATCTAAGTGTACTTTCTGATGGGGCCAAGAAACCTCAGTAAACAATCTGAAAGCTGGTATTTGGAGAACATTTAGAATATTGATCTAGGGTACATTTGGTACATTTTTTCCCCAAACTAATCTTTAATTTTTCATAAACTCATAGGGATCTTAGAGATCATGTAAAGCTATCACCTCACCAAGGCAGAAATCTCTTTTACATATTCCTAACTCTATCTGCTTTAGCAGTTCAGTGATATGGAAATTACCCTTCTGATCATTGAAGAAAAGGTGGATAGGGAGTAGAATACTTCTTCCTGTGATAGTTTTTCCTTATTTCGTCATGTTTCCCTTTAAGTCCTCTCCTTTTGAGAATAAATATTTGTAACTCCGTTTACTACACAAGTCCACCTCCCCATCCAACACATCTGTTTCATTCAGAGATGGATATTTTATCAAAGTCAGCTGTTCTATTGGCTGGCCAGTGACCACTCCACTTTCCTTTCTCAGGAATCTGACTCAGAGACCCAGAAACTAGCAGTGAGCTGTGGGAAGCCAAGCTAAAGGGTCATATGGAATAGAGGCCAAAGTCAGAGGAGAGCCAGGCTGTGGTGGAGCGGAAACCATGTGTGAGAGGAAGCTGGTTGTAGAGAGAATGGAGCAGAGCTGCACAGAGAGACTAGTGACAAGAGACCCAGGCACTCAGAGAGAACTGGACAGAGAGGCTGTGTCAGTCCCCAGAGGAGGTGCCTCAGGGAAACTGAGACTGGGAAGCTTTCTTCAAAAGGCATCTGCCGCACTGGTGCTCAGCACGGGTGGGAAAGGCTAGCAGTTCCTGAAGGAACAGTTTACACTCATCTTGAGGCAAGAGAGGTTAAGGTGATAGATTCTAGTATGAGACTGCCAGTGCTTGGATCCTGTCTCTCCTGCTTGCTTCTGAGTAATTTTGGGCAAGTTGCTCACTCACCGTCTCAGCCTCAGTTTCTACATTTGCCAAGTGGGAACAGTACTAAGACCTGTGTTACAGGATTGTTGAGGCATTAAACAAGTGAACAGGTGTAAAACATTTCACTCGGGATAGTATCTGGGCCTTAAAATGATGTTGTTGTTGTTGTGTGCCATCGAGTCGAACCTGACTCATAGCGACCCCTCCTTGGGTTTCCGAGGCAGTATCACTATGGAAGTAGATTGCCCCATCTTCCTTCTGAGGAGTGGCTGGTGGGTTTGAACCACCAGCCTTCTGGTTAGCAGTCAAGTGCCTTAGCCACTATGCTACCAGCTATTGTTATTTATTAATGTTGTTGCTAGGTGCCGTTGAGTTGGCTCTGACTCATAGCGACCCTATTTACAACAGAATGATGTATTAATAGTTATCAATTAATAAGTAATACAATTAATTATTTTTTTTTGTTTTATAGTCTGGGAAATTATTCATGCCTTATTTCTGAAAGCATGTAAAATATGTTGTTGTTGTTGTTGTTATGTGCTGTTGAGTCGGACTCGACTCATAGTGACCCCTCCTTGGGTTTCCGAGGCAGTATCACTATGGAAGTAGATTGCCCAGTCTTACTTCTGAGGAGTGGCTGGTGGGTTTGAACCGCTAGCCTTCTGGTTAGCAGTCAAGTGCCTTAGGTACTCGGCTACCAGAGCTCCCTGTAAAATATAGTGGTTAAGAATACGGACTCTAGAGACCAACTGCCTGCCTGGTTTCAAATAACACCATTTCTACCTATGTGGCTCAGGTTATATAAGCTTCTTGTGCCTTGGTTTCCTTGTTTATCAAATAAAAATAAGAGTAATACCTACCACATAGAGTTTCCAAATGAGTAAATACATGTAAAACATTTAGAAAAGTACTTATCTAGAAGAGATATCAATAACAATCTCAATAATGATAATAATAATTACTGTTATTATTAGTACTATGCCTTTGAGGTCTCATTAAGATACATTATCCTTACAAAGCTTACAGAGACCTAAATATATTTAATTGGATGAAATTATGCTTCATTTTCTCTCTGATGGTCATCTTCAGCTGATGTAGGGCTACACAAGGATTCTCCAAGGTAAAGCCTGGAGATTTCTAATAGGCAGTAGAAAGTGTGGTTTGGAGCTCAGGAAAGAGGTCTAGAATGAAGGTATAAATTGGAGCTGAAGCCACAGAGTGGATGAGATTACCTTGGGAGAATGTTCAAAAGGAAAAGAGAAGGAGGTCTGGGACATATCCTTGGAAGGGGTTTTGGGGATAGTAGGGATTTTGAAGTAGAGTACAAAGTGACAGGGGAAAATAAGTGTAGTCAGACAAGTGATACTAATAGCGGACATGATATTACGTGTTAGTGTTCCAAGCTCTTTTATTAATTCATTTACTCCTCTCAACAACTATTAGGTAAATATTACTACATCCCAGTTTTACAGATGGGAAAATTGAGATACAGAGAAGTTAAGCAATTTTCCCATGGTCACAAAGCTAGTAAATGGTAAAGCCAGAAGAAGTGGAACCTAGACAATCTGATTCTAGATTTCACAAGCTTAACAACCCTACCAAACGGCCTCCAAGGTCAAGTAGAAGAAAAATCAGAATAACTTAGGACTAAGAGGTTGTCTCATTTGGCATTTAGATTGTTGATGTTCTTTATGTTTTGCTTATTCCTTTTGTGATTAAATGGTTCAAACCAACAGCACATGGTGGTTTTGAGCAAGAGTGGTTTCACAGTGTACTAAGAAGCCAAATGGCTGTGAATTGAGAGATGAAAGTGTATTGGTCAGGTTTTGCTGCAATACAACTATATGACAAGCATCCCCTAGAGAGCAATGATTTACAACAATAAACCCTTATTTCTTGTGTATGGATCGTGGTTTGGCTGGGGAGATTCTACTTCAAACTATAAGGAGGGTCAGGTCTACCCTTTACGTCTCCTCATTCTAAAACCTCTGATTAAGTTGGGGCGTACTCTTCTCATGGTAAAGTATAGAAGTTGTAAGAGGAGCAGGCGAAAACACATGATGTGTCTTAAATGCCTTAGCTTGAAACTGACAAACTTACTTCCGTCCACATTCCATTGTTTAAAACAGCTCATATGGCCAAGCCCAAAGGCAATTGCATAAGGAACTGTATTCTGTCCAGAGGGGAGCCATGGGGTGAATGGACTGGGAGGAAACATCAAGGACAAATACCATCTACTACAGAGTACAGAAGGAGCTCTGGTAGCATAGTGCCTAAGGCACTTGACTGCTAACCAGAAGGCTGGCGGTTCAAACCCACCAGCCACTCCTCGGAAGGAAGGTT
>NW_006921654.1:6348962-6361544 GCF_000298275.1 Orycteropus afer afer
GCCACTCCTCGGAAGGAAGGTTGGGCAATCCTACTTCCGTAGTGATACTGCCTCAGAAACCCAAGGAGGGGTCGCTATGAGTCGGGGCTGACTCGATGGCAAATAACAACAACAACAACAGAGTGCAGAGAAAGAGCAAGCCTTTTTCAAGAAGTTTTGTTAAAGGAAGTAGAAAGAGCAGTAGCTGGACAGAGACACCTACTCCCACAAACATGTAAATGGCATGTAACTGATAGGTTTCAGTGATCGTCCCTTAAAACAAAGTAGTGGGGCATGGCATGGAGAGGACTGCCCTTCGCCATCGTACTCAGCCCCTTGGTTATCCCTAAATGCCTCCTCTCTGCTCATGCTGTTGTCACTGATGAACACCCTTCCCGTTTTTCTTTCCCTGGGTAACTGCTAGTCACCCTTCAAGTCTCAATTTAAAAGTCACTTTCTCAGTGATGCGTCTGTTTCCCTGAGGCAAAGCAGGTAGTTCCTTTTCTGTTTTTTCACAGCGTCTCTGCTTTAGCTTTTATTGCTTTTTAAATTATAACTTTGTGTAACTCAGATATCAACTTTTTCCCTGTCCTTTGGGTCCAGCATCATTACAATCAGTTTATGCCCTATGCCTACCAGGCTGTGAATTTCAGCTCTGCTCTGAGCTCACAAACTAAATCTGCCACCGCCACCACAAAACACTAGGTAATAACCACCACTACCATCTACTACACAAAAACAAAAACGACTAGTAAGAATTCAAGTTCAGTTTAGATGGAAGTATTAAAAATAGGTTTTGAAGGGGAGATGAAAGAAGGGTTTACATCATATCCCAAGGCAAATAACAACAACAAAAACCCCTTCTAGGCATTTTGTTCTCCAATTTTTTCTTGGCCAATGGGGATTGTTTTGCTGCCCAGCAGTGCCAAGTTGCTCTGGCTTTTGCAAGGCTGCTGGGGTGTACAATCCAGGGGGTGCCACTGACAAAGAATATGTGATGAACATAGTGCTTCCTGGAGTCATGCATCGTGGCCCTAGATGGCGGGCTCTTCTGTGTTGCATATGCTTCTGCACCTGCAGTATCCTCAGCTGCCTTTCTCCTCTGTTTTGCAGATCAGTTCAGCTTAGCTTCACTTTCAGTCCTCCAACTGCATAGTTATGGTTAACCCAGACAAGGGAAAACAGGACCTAGTGAGCCCAGAGGGAAGTTAGTGTCCAGTTTTGGTTATTTTGGGATGTCCTTTGATGGATTATACCCCTAGGGACTTATCCAGGCATTTTTCAAACTAAGGTGATATTCCCTCATAAAAAATTATTTTTGTAGCTCTTAGGATGGTAAGTTTACACCATATATACAATACCTTTTCTCTTGACTCTTTCCTCACTAGACTATGATACTCTTTAAGGGAGGAATTTTGCTGTATTCATTTTAGTATTCCGCCATTCAAGACAGTCCCTGGAAGGGACTTAAATAAGGGTTTAAAAATTGTTGTCTGAATAACTCAATGAGTGCAGTTCTTTATTTTAAATTATAATCAGGAAGCCAATGGAATAAGAAACTAATAAATATGCTTCCACATTCCCAGAACTGAACTGGAGCTGTTATTTTATCGAACCTGAATCTGAACTAGATTGAAACAAAGCTTCTTGATATTTTCATTGTAAATCAGTTAGAGTTGCTTACTGGGTTGAACCAAAGATAAACTGCAGTGTTGCTGAGCTCAAAGTGGAACTAATCTGCAAAACATGCTGGTTTGATTCTCTAGTTACTTTCTAAAGTACTTGGACCTTTTGTGAATATAAAATAGAGATTTCCTTGGCAGCGGATGTAAATGTATTAACTCATAGGTAAGATCTGTCCTGTTTTCTTCCAGTGGCATCACAGGATCTCTTCTAAGAACCTCTGGACTCGGTGGAGCTGTTCTACAGAGCTCCAGGTATTGTGGATGGTCTTATGTTCATTCATTCCATGATTCCTTGCCTTCTTGCAAAAAGCTTATTTTATTAAGATGAAAATTAATTAGGAAATCTGGAGATGACAGTAGGGGAATTTTGGGGGGAGGTAGGATAATAAACTAAGGATAGGAATAATAAAGCCAGGAAAAACTTTGTATCTAAGTATGTGTTTGAAAGTCTTGTTCATTTTGCTAAAGGATATTATAAACTTTAATAATAAGAATTAAAAAAAATATATATATATATAATATATATAAATAATGAAGGAATTTGGAAGCAATGGCAGTAACAAGCATCTCCTGACTTTATGGTGAAATGCCCTACTGTCTTACTCATTCTCACAATCTGGTGATACCCAAAACCCGTTTTCATCAAGTTGAATTCTGACTTTTAGCAAACCTCTATCAGACAGTATAGAAGTGACCCATAGGATTTCCAAGACTATAATCCTTATGGAAGCAGACAGCTTCATCTTTCTCCTGTGGAGCAGCTGGTGGGTTCAAACCACCAACCTTTCAGTAGCAGCCAAGTCCTCAACCACTGCGCCACCAGGGCTTCTTGGCAATCTGTTGATGGCTCTTTCAATTCCCTTGTGATTTTATTAGATTTTAGAAAAGGTTAATTAGTTATCCACTGATCTTAGTGGAAGAAGATTTTAAAAATATATAATATTATAAAATGCCCTAGGGGGGTATGATGGTAACACCACAAGGGGGTACTATAATGTTATCAATTTGTCCTGTGAAGTTGCCTTAGAAGGTGAAATGATTAGAGCCTGCAGAGTTAATTTTAATATGCTAATACATCACAGCAAGTTGGAAACTTAAATAAAATGATACAATTAATATACTTTTATGGGATGTAGAAAGTCTTAGTAAGGTCATTTGTAGATTATATTAGAGTTGTATTTAGACTTATTGGGTTTAAAATTCCGTATTCTTAAAAGAAGCAGCAAATGTCTGATGTATGTATTTTAGTGACCTTTGAATGAGGAAGTGAAAGTCGAATTGTGTGGATCTTGCAGTAGCTTCTTAAAATAAATTAACTCTCTGGTCACCCCTCTAGAAATATAGGTAGGATCAAACCTTTATATCTTGATTTGTTTAGTGTTGCAACATAGAAACTATTGCAGTATATTCATCCTGGAAGGGATTTTTTGAAAGGATATTTAATCATAGAAGACTTAAGTTCCTTAATGTGCCTCTGAAGGTGATTGTACCATTTTGCTTGGTAATGAATTTGAGTGGCTTGTTGTTCCTCCTGGTTGGATAATTCTTCTCTTTTGTTTCATCTGACATCTTTGAAGGTGCTTATATGGCCAAAGGAATGTTTTGGTTGACATGACATCCTGACTGTGTGTTTATATGCTAAAATGTGTTGTTCATTTGCTGAAGGAGGTGGACCAGGGGATTTGAAGTAAGCCAGTGATTCATCCATGTTGAAGAACAATTCAGTGTTTACAGACTACAGATAGAACTGCTGTGTATTGTACCTTTTGTCACATACTTAGCCAATGGCATACAGAGGGTGTTGGATCAATATTTAGCATCATGCCAACATTAAATGAGATGATGTGTATAAAGTGCCTCACACAGTAGTTAGGGCAATAACGTGGCAACCCACAGTTTGAGGGCTACAGGCCTCCTCGACTCTGCTGTATGGCTCTTTATGTCATTGCAAAATGCAAGATTTAAAAACGGCCTCTTTGTTTCCACTTCTCAGTATGCACAAATGTTCAGATTTAGTGGGCAAAAGCAGAGCCAGTTTTCTCGACATTCTTCGATTCAATAGAGTAGGTGCTCTAAGTTGTAATAATCTATACGTTTTTCCCCACAGGACTAAATACAGTTTTTTTTTAAATCTGTATTTTTAAAATAAACAACCACAAACACTTTCAAATCTCTTCAGTTATCCTATCCTATACAAGGCCTATGGGAGTGATGATTCATTGGTAGAATTCTCACTTTTCTTGTGGGCGACCCTGGTTTTGTTTCCAGCCAATGCACCTCAAGTGCAACTGTCACCTGTTAGTGGAAGCTTGAGCGTGTTTCTGGTGCTGAGCAAGTTGGGGTGTAGCTTCCAGGCTAAGATGAACTAAGAGACCTACATTTGAAAGTCAGCCGATGAAAGCCCTATGGATCACAATGTCTGATCCATGGCCCATCATGGGAATGGATTAGACATGCGCAGTGTTTCTGCCCTTTGTGCATGGGGTTGACATGAGTCGGGGCCAACTTGACAGCAGCTAACAACAACATAAAAGGTTGCTCTTGGCTGCCCAAGAGCATAATTTGATAAAGCTTTTCTCCTTTCTTTTTCCCTTCTCATCTCCAGCAAAAGCAAAAACAACAAACCCATTGCTGTCGAGTCAGTGCCGACTCCATAGGATAGGGTAGAACTGCCCCATAGGGTTTCCAAGGCTATATACACCTTTATGGAAGCAGACTGCCACATCTTTCTCCTATGGAGTGGCTGGTAGGTTTGAACTACTGATCTTTTGGTTAAGCGGCCAAGCACTTAACCAGTGTGCCACCAGGGCTTCTGTGGCTGAAGGCCTTGATTTATTTGCCTTAAAATTACTTTTTTTTTTTTTTTTTTTTAAGCTGTAATAGCTGTTTCATAAGATGCTGTTATTGGTATCGTGCTTTTTTCTTGGCTGTTCCATATTGCATGCTTGCTTCTCAAATCTTTTGCTTAAATCTTAATCTCTTCTACTGTCTCATATTCATTTCCCCTCTGCTCTCCTCTGTCTTATCCTGATTTCATAATCCTGAACTCTACCTACCTACCTTCTCTTCGGCCTTGTGCTGTTCACTGTTGGCTTGGTGGGAAGACCCTTAGTTTTGAGTGTTACTAAACTTGAGCCATTGAGAATTAGTCTCTTGCTTGTTTCTCTCTGGCCTTTGATGTATTAGGCTTAATATAAATACGTCTTTATGGTTAATAAGAAATAGACTACAAAACAGCATGTACAGGATCAATGCATGTTTACAAAAATAACAAAGCACATTAGTATCATGGGGCTCCTTTTCTTATAAGTGGATTTTATGAGTAAATGAATTATTGAGAAATAAATTCCTGCTTCGAGTGTAATACCCTTGTGGAAGATAGAAGTCCCTGTAGGATGCAGGCTTCTGCTTATGATGGTGGAACTGTTAAGTAGGAAGTGGGAAGCTATGCTGTTAAGTACCATGGTGGCAGGAATTGGGTTTATTTTTGGTCTATTGCATGGTACATCCAGTCAGTTTACGTGACTCTACTCAGCTGCTTGACAAGCACATGTGTCAGGACCCTGTATCGTGACATCATGGCACAAGGGGATTACTAAAATGTCATCTATCACTAGCCATATACTTTCCCAGATAGACTATTCAGACAGGTGGCTAGCATTGCTATTTCTAAACAAAAGGGCTTCTTTCCTGAAAGGACCTGGCATTATTTGATTAGCCCTGAAGATGTATTGGGGAAACTGAGGTACACTATTTCCCTTGTACTTAACTCCTCAAACTAACTTGGGGACCAGCTGCCCCAGAGTGGGTGTCCAACAAATCTTTCCTTCCTGGGATGCAGAAGCTTGAGTATCTTATAGGCAGTGGGAAGAGCCATAGGAGAGAAAAGGGATAATTGATGGGGCAAGGCAGTAATGGGGTCAGCATCCCACGGCCAGAGATGGTTTCTTTACTAGTTTCTTTATTCAGAAATTAGAGTCATGGCTACTGTGAACTACAGTATCTCATTCAGAAATATCTTGAGGTTTAATTCCTTCTCTCTTTTCTGCTGGTGCTGTCTTAGTTTAGGCTCTCATTCTTTGAAGCCTGGACTCTACCATAATGCTGTTCTGGACTACTGCCATATAGTAAGTTGTTGCACGGAATTACTGTAAATCATGCATTGGACTACCACATTACTAAAACGGTACACCAGACTACTGTAATAATGTAAACTACCATAGCGGACTATTGTAACAAGTGTCCTCCCTTTCCTCCATTCTAGCCTGCCTTAACTGAATGTCCAAAATGATCTTTCTAAAGTGTGAATCTGATTATTTGCCTATTACCTATTTTAAAAAAGCCTACAATGACTCCTCACTGCCCCAAGATAAAATCTCAGTGATTTATCCTGGAATCCAAAGCCCTCTGTGGGCTGGAATGTGCTTACTTGCTTAGTTTCACTTGTTGCTCGCTTGTTACACCCTAGTCACCAGCCATATATCCTGGAGTTTTCCAGATGTTTTATCCTTTGTACTTTCACCTGTGCATTTTCCCAAACCTAAAAGTCTTCCCCTCCCCACCCCTTCAATTCTGTGCCGTTATACTTGGTTTTGGTGATATGGTCTAGTTTGTGGAAGCTATCTGTCCTTGGTACTTGACTGCATTGTATCTGTTTTCTCCATTGGCCAGAGGCAGTCTTTCTCTTCTTATTGCAAAACTTATGTCTATTTTGAGACATTCATAATGTTTCTTGTTTCCTGTTCTTCTGCCTTTAAAATTTTGATGTTTTTTATTATTCATTTAAGAAGTAATATTTCTAAATCTCACAGAAATTTGACAGTATTAAAACCTTTAATCATATGGTAAAACTCACAGAGATGGTTTCTACTAGGTTAGAGGTTGTTTTCTCATGTTCATTGCCCAGGGACAGCCTGTCTTATTTTTGAGGGTGTCTAAGATTAAGGAGATGGGCTAAGACACACCTGGGTTTATGTATTTGATGGATAAAATATAAAGAGGGAGTATGAGTAGAAGGGGAGGGGTGATTATTTTAAAATACTGAAAAGGCAGATATGGTCACTGGATAGCTTCTTTATATTAAGTTTTTTTCTTTTGCACCTCTTTCTGGGAATAGGTATATAAATATGGTGACTATATTTAAATATCTATGGAGTCCTGATGAATAGCACTGTGTTACTCTTGATTATCTGTGTGGAGCTTTAATTAGAAGAAGAATAAAGTAATGTATTTTGGAAGCAGAAAAGACATAGGAATAAAAATAATACTTCAAATAATTCTCAATTTTTATTTAGCAAGATCTGATACAGAGCAGAAATAATTAGAGTGATAAAGTCTAACCAGCACTAGTAAATTTGACTAAAAGCCAAGAGCAACACAGTCAGGACACTTATGTTCATGTTTAAATTACTCAAGTGCTTAATTGTATAATTTCAGTTTCAATTACCAACTGCCCTTACTTTTAAAATTAGTCCTTTGAGTATTAGCTGCATGACGTTGTTATTAAAGTTGAAAATCTGCTATTATGGTTTAGAGGATTATTGCAAAGTTGTTGGCATATGTCTTGTTTAATAAATAAGCTTAATTGTGCATGTAATCTGGTAATTTAATAATGATGCATTATATTTTACACAATGTAGGATGACTTTTTTCTTAGGATAAAACAAAATTACATTTTAAAATTTTTTTCGGGGAAAATATTTTATCATGAAAACATCCAAGATACCTCTTGAACTATATAAACTCCTGTAAATAGTGAGATTTTCAGTGCAGATTTTTCATTTAATACCCTCCCCACATGTATAAAAAAATTGAGGGTAGAGAAATGTGGAAGAAGTTCAGTTAACAAGGAAATGATGTTTATACATTTAATGCTTTTTCAGTTTATCTTTTCCCTAGAACATTGAGAGTGTGACAAAGTAGTCCACACAGTAGATTAGTATTTTTTACTACATGAAGCATTTTTCCTTTTGAATATGAACTCACAGCTGCCATTAATGTTAATGAGCTTCACTAGTCAAGAGAGTCCCATGAGCTCATCCAGAATTACCTTGGGCAAAATCTTCTGATTGGTATTATATTGTTCATGCTTCCATTAGCTCTAGTTGTCTATATTGAATTCTAGGGGAAAATAGTCAACTGTTTCAGACCTATATCTAAGAATAAGGAATTTTGGAATTAAAAAATTCATGTCTACTTTCATTTCTAAATGAAATTGACCTCTCAGTTTATTCTTAGATGAAGTCTTTACATTAAGAAGGGTTGCTTTATTGACCTTTGCCTTCATGTGATAGGCAAAGAAATTGAGAGACAAAAGGCTTGAAGTGACTTGTTCAAAATCACATAACTAATGACAGAGAAAAGACTAAAACCCAGGCTTTCCGCCTCCATTGTTTTCTCCCTCCACTCTCGATGAAGAGTAGCATGGCTCTGGGAGGGAACATGTGTGTAAACTACAAGGTTACAGTATCCTTCCTGATCCTTGGGATCCAATGAGTTTTGGAATCGAGAGTGTTGGGAATATTAGAAAGGTCCCTCTCAGCTCTGTTAAAGTGACAATGAAGGAATAAACAAGGACAAATGAAACAAGAAGGAAGACCCAGCAGATAGGAGCTATCATTCCAATCTTGAAGCTACAGAGCAGATGGAAAAGTGGTAACTGATTTAAAAGAACAGAGAAAGCTGGCATCTAGCAGTTCTTACCAAGAACCCTGGAAAATGGAAGGCAAGCACTTGAGGCAACAGGGATCTCCAACTGTGAGGTTGTAGGGAAGGTTGGCAGGATTAGATGAAAGCTGTTAAAAGGAGCAGTTAGACACTTGTTCCCACTGATTCCTCTACACTGTCAAAAGAGTGGAGGTTACTCTGGAGAAAAGAACCCAGAGGAGCTTTGGTCTCTGGGATCCCAGCCAGGCACAACCATGGGTGGTAAAACAATGCTGAACAGAAAATGAGGATTAATATGAAATCTACATGCTGAATGGAGAAACCCAGTCTTCTCTCTCACAGCTTCCCAAAAGTCCCAGTCAGTCTTATACACCACACTTCGGAAGTTGGAGGATTCTTCTCTGGAGAAACTGTCCCAAAGAAAAAAACTTATAGATAAGGATATTTTAGAATGTCTCAGTAAAATGACTAAGGTTCCATCTGATCAATGTTAAAGTCAGTAAGATGTGCCCCCTCAAGGAGGTTTTTCAGTATCTCACTTTTAAGTGGGAATGGACACCTAAGAACCATCAGACATTTAAGAAAGTCTGTCAAAATAAAAGACAGACAATGAAACTATTGTAATAAGAAACTCACTGGAAATAGGGAAACTGAAGAGAGAAAGAAACTAAAAATCGAACTATTAATGTATTGATTATAAAAACATTAATAATTATTAAACATTATTAATATGACTACAGAGAGAAGATAGTGCATCTATGATTCCATAAAAATAAAACATGTAGAAGAATTGTTGGTAATTAAATAGAAGGTCAAAGGAAAAAGATATTTGGCAGGAGGGATGGAAGATAAAATTGAGGAAAATCGAACAACATAAAAAGAAAAGGCAAGAGAATTAGAGGATATATCCAGGAGGTTAAATACCCAACTAACAGGAGTTCCAAAAAGAGTGAATAGAGAAAACTACAGGAGAGGAAGTTATAAAAAATGACACCATTTCTTAGAATTTTCTAAGAACTAAAGGACTGGAGAATCCCAATTGAAAGGGCTAATTGAGCGCCAAGCACAAGACAAAACAAAAACATTGCAAGTACATCATGACCTTTCAAACTATAAGAGATGGAATGAAGATCCTGAAAATCTTCAAGAATAAACTGGTAGATAAATAGAGAATCAAAATGGTTTTAGACTTTTTAACAGTAGCTTTGTGTGCTAGAAGACACTGGAATAATGCCTTAAAATTTTGAGAGAAAATGATATCTAAACAGGAATTCTGTATCCAGCAAGTTATCATCCAAGTGTGAAGATAGAAGAAAAATATCTTCAGACATGAGAGGTCTCATAGTGTTTATTCCCCTCTCAGGAAGTTACAACTAAGGGAGACCAGGAAGTGAGCCAGTGGGGTTTGGAACAGCTAAGTGAGAGGAACTTGTCCATCAGTTTGTTGTACCGCAGTGGCTTGCATATTGCTTTGAGTCTGGAGGCTATCCCACTGGTGTTTCAAATGCCAGCAGTATTACCCATGGTGGACAGGTTTCAGCTGAACTTCCAGAATAAGACAGACTCATAAGAAGGAAGAGGCCATCCACTTCTCAAAGAATTGGACAGTGAAAACCTTATGAATAACAGTGCAACACTGTCTGATACATTACTGGAAAACTTTATGAATAACCCTGAAACATTGTCCGATATAGTGCCAGAAGATGAGCCCCTCAGGTTGGAGGGTACTCTAGATATGACTAGGGACCTAGAGCTGCCTCCTCAGAGTAGAGCTGACCTTAATGATGAGAATAGAGTCAAGCTTTTGGGACCTTCATTTGCTGATGTGGCATGACTCAACATGAGAAGAAATAGCTACAAGCATCCATTAATAATCAGAACATGGAAAGTACAAAGTATGAATCTAGGAAAATTGGAAGTTGTCAGAAATGAAATGGAACACATAAAGATCGATATCCTAGGCATTGTTGTTGTTGTTATGTGCCTTTGAGTCGGACCTGACTCATAGCGACCCCTCCTTGGGTTTCCGAGGTGGTATCACTACGGAAGTAGATTGCCCAACCTTCTCTCCTAGGAGTGGCTGGTGGGTTTGAACCACCAGCCTTCTGGTTAGCAGTCAAGCACCTTAGGTACTATGCTACCAGAGCTCCTATCCTGGGCATTAGTGATCCGAAATGGACTGGTTTTGGAGATTTTGAATCAGATAACCACATGATCTACTATACCAGGAATGACAAATTGAAGAGGAATGGGGTGGCATTCATCATCACAAAGAATGTTTCAAGATCTATGCTGAAGTACAATGCTGTCAGTGATAGGATAATATCCATATGCCTACAAGGAAGACCAATTAATACAACTATTATTCAAATTTACAAACCAACTACCACAGCCAAAGATGAGGAAATTGAACATTTTTACCAACTTCTGCAGTCTGAAATTGACCGAACATGCAATCAAGATGTGCTGATTATCACTGGTGATTGGAAAGCAAAAGTTGGAAACAAAGAAGAATCACTAGTAGTTGGAAATTATGGTCTGGGTAATAGAAATAATGCTGGAGATCACATGATAGAATTTTGCAAGACCAACAATTTATTCATTGCAAATACCTTTTTTCAACAACACAAATGGCGGCTATACATGTGGACTTCATCAGATGGAGTACACAGGAATCAGATTGACTACATCTGTGGCAAGAGGCAATGGAGAAGCTCAATATCTTCAACCAAAACAAGGCCAGGAGCTGATTGTGGAACAGACCATCAACTGCTCATATGCAAGTTCAACTTGAAGTTGAAGACAATTGAAACAAATCCACAAGAGCCAAAATATGACCCTTGAATATATCCCTCCTGAATGTAGAGACCATTTAAAGAATACATTTGATGCGTTGAACACCAGTGACTGAAAACCAGAGGAATTGTGGGATGACGTGAAAAACATCATCCATGAAGAAAGCAAAGGTCATTAAAAGATAGGAAGGGAAGAAAAGACCAAAATGGATGTCAGAAGAGACTCTGAAACTTGCCCTTGAACACAGAGTGCCTAAAGCAAATGGAAGAAATGACAAGATAAAAGAGCTGAACAGAAGATTTCACAGAGCAGCTCGAGGAGACATTATAATGAAATGTGCAAAGACCTGGAGTTAGAAAACCAAAGGGGAAAAACACGCTTGTCATATCACAAGCTGAAAGAACTAAAGAAAAAATTTAAGCCTCGAGTTGCAGTATTGAAAGATTGTATGGGAAAAATATTGACAGATGCAGGAAACATCAAAAGAAGATGGAAGGAGTACACAGAGTCACTGTACCAACCAAAAAGAACTGGTTGATGTTCATCCATTTCAGGAGGTGGCATATGATCAAGAAGCAATGGTACTGAAGGAAGAAGTTGAAGCTGCATGGAAGGAATTGGCAAAAAAACAAGGCTCCAGGAATTGATGGAATACCCATTGAGCTGTTTCAACAAACGAATGTTGGGCTGGAGGCCCTAATTTGGCTATTCCAAGAGATTTGGAAGACAGCTACCTGGCCAGCTGACTGGAACAGATCCTTATTTTTACCCATTCCAAAGAAAGGTGATCACACAGGTTATGGAAATTATCAGACAATATCATTAATATCAGTAGCTCTGGTGGCGTAGTGCCTAAGGCATTTGACTGCTAACCAGAAGGCTGGCGGTTCAAACCCACCAGCCACTCCTTGGAAGGAAGGTTGGGCAATCTACTTCAGTAGGGATACTGCCCCAAGGAAGGCTTGCTGAGTCAGGACTGACTCCATGGCAGTGAGTTTGTTTTTTTATCATCAATATTACTTGTAAGTAAAATCTTACTGAAGATAATTAAAAAACAGTTGCAGCAGTATATTGGCAGAGAGCTTGCAGAAATGCAAGCTAGATATTCAGAAGAGGATGTGGAATGAGGGATATCATTGCTGATGTCAGATGGATCTTGGCTGAAAGTAAAGAATACCAGAAAGATGTTTACTTGTGTTCTATTGACTATGCAAAAGCATTTGATTGTGTGGATCATAACAAATTATGGCTAACATCGAGAAGAAAGGGAATTACAGAACATTTAATTTTACTCACGAGAAACCTGAACATAGACCAGGAGGCTATACTTCAAACAGAACAAGGTTTAAAATCAGGAAGGGAATGCATCAGGGTTGTATCCTTTCACCATACTTATTCAATCTGTATGCTGAGCAAATAATCTGAGAAGCTGGACTATATGAAGAAGAATGTGGCA
>NW_006921654.1:6362104-6371618 GCF_000298275.1 Orycteropus afer afer
CTACTTAGGTCATGTTGTTAGAAGGGACCATTCCCTGGAGAAGGATATCATGCTTGGTAAAGTGAACGGTCAACGAAAAAGGGGAAGGCCCTCAACAAGATGGATTGACACAGTGGTTGCAACGGTGGACTCAAGTATAGCAAGGACTGTGAGGGTGGCACAGGACTGGGCAGTGTTTTGTTCTGTTGTACACAGGGTGCCTATGAGTCGGAGACGACTCGATGGCATTTAACAGCAACAACAGATTCCTAATGTAGGAAGAGAGGAGAGGATTTTTTAAAAAAATATTTTAGAAATATATATTACAGTATGATTTAACTTTTAAAACCATGATACATACTGATAAAAAAATAAAAATTAAATTTAAAATCTGACAGAATAGTTTCAGTCAGTATTAGTTTCTATCTGTCAGCAGGTGGGATCATGGGAAAGGGAAGGAGAATGTTTAACTGAAAAGCTTGGAGCAGAGATGAGAGAAGGTTTATCTTCCCTTTGGCCCCTGCTGTGTATTTCCTTCCCATCTTAAATAGTTGCAACCCATCATTTGATGGTAATTTATACCAGTATTATTCCAAGATAGCCTAACCCTTGTATGATGATTATTAGATCATACAAAGTGTTTCAAAATAGAGCCGTAGATTGTCTTTTACCTCTCTTAAACACTGTTTACTTTTCATTCTTTTGTGCAATTTCATTGACAGAGTCTAATGACTTTACAGGACTGTTGGGTGCAATGGGTAGAAAATTTGAGATGATGGTTAGTGAGTTAAAATGGAACCCTTTCCTCTTGCATGCAAGTTCTTTGATATGTGCTTCCTTTTATCTGTATTACCTTAATGGTGTGTCTGTATTACCTTGGATGGTGCTTTGCTCAGAGTAGGTAGTCAATGTAAATACTTGTCAAAAGAATGACTGATGGCAGCTTTCAAGAATAGTAATGGGAAATAGGAGATGGTATGGGTAATTAAAATCCAGTGATAACTTTAAAAATTTCCTTTGAGCTTGACGTTCATTTTCCCTGTGGTGGCTAGGGGAAAGAGTGTTGTTGTGGTTGAAGCAGTGAAGAGCTCAAGGTCAAGAGTCAGGAGTAGTGTCTATCTATGAGTCACTATTGTTTAGTGGTAGACTGAGTGGCCATTTTATAGGATGGAAAGTGAACACTTTGATATTCTGAAGCATGCATTCTGAGAATTGTACTCTAACATATTTTAACTTCCTGGCTGTCCCTATAAATCTTTGATAGTGAACAACTCTAAGTGAACCTAATTAGATTTTCTAAAATTAAAGTAGAACAGATTATTTAAATATTCTTAACAAATGTTGTTCTACTCCAGCTCCTGAGGGTTTAATTAATTAATTAATTGGTTCTGTTTATTTTAAAATCTTGACTAGATGCTCCTAGCACCAAGATTGATATAGTTAATTTTTCTTCTACAGCATGAATTTGTTTCTAATCATTTTTTCTTAGGATGGCCCTTTGGCATGCTCATTTTATGGTGTGGGGATGGGTGTCTCCTGTAAGACTCTCTTCTTGGAAGGACCTATGCGTGGTCTCCTGCCCCTCACACACTACTGCGTTACGGCCACAGCAGATGGTCAAGCTCCAGGGTTTGGCAGGATGAAAGCTGAGTTTGGTGCTTGCTTATATTTCTTGATTTCACCTTTTAATTTGTTTCTGGCCTCTGGGGTGTTCTTATTTCTTTTCCACTTAAGTTATGCATTTGATTTTTATTTAAATGTATTATAGCCAGCATTTTTTAGTTGTTTGGTCTGCTCCATTACAAGGAGTCTGATTTCGGTAGGGCAATATTTGTAAACAACTGGGTCTGTAATGAGCAGTGGACGAACTCATAGCTGGCAGGCACTGTTGATACCCCTACGCACAATCCTTGAGCCCACCTGAGTTTATCTGTGGCTGAGGGCAGTCCACTGGAAGCTGAACTTCTCACCTGAAGTGCGTTTAGCTGTCTCATTTTCTTCCTGCCTGTGGCTTTCTCTGGCACAGCAGTAGTGTATTGGCCGGGCACATGTGCAGCCTAGTACGGGGAACAGGGTGGAGCTGAGCCTGTGATCACCCTGCAGCTCCAGAGGGCTGGGAGTTGTTATATAAATGCTCTACCTCCCTGTCGTTCCATGGCTCAGTTCTGAGGTGTGTGCTGCACAGCATTGACTTAGGGAGTCCCAGCAGGACCAAGCGCTGGGTGTCCACGAAGGTAACCCACTCATTGATTCATGCTTTATGGCTCTTCTCCTTTTCCTGTACCCTTGCTTCTGCCTTCTGGAGTCACTTCTCAAACTGCCTGCTGCCTTATCTCACGATCTGTTTTGGGAGAACTCCTAAGACACCATCACATAAACGTAAACTTTTTCAGACTCCTTAAATAATGCAATCAGCCACCATGTTTTTTTTTTTTTTTTTTTTTTAACTCTTATTGTTATTTGGGTGAAAATGTGCAGAGCAAATTCATTTTCCATACAACATTTCATACACATTGTGTTTCATGACATTGACTGCAATTCGCCACAGTGTAACAGCTCTCTTCCCACTTTGTCCTGCAGTTACGTCTTCCCGTTGTCCTTCCTGCCCATGCTCTCTGCACCCCCCCATCTCCCTGTACAAACTCTGCCTTTCTGTTCTCCCAAGAGTGACTGCTCCAAGGAGTGTATCTACCTGATGTAAATGTTCAGCCCGTATGCCTATCTACTATTTGGCTGGAAGCTACAGGAGTGACTTCAGTTCCAGACCTGAAGGGTAACTAGGGGCCATGGTCTCAGGGATCTTACCAGGGTCTATCACTTCATGGGTTTTTAACCAAAGACTGTTCCTGTGAGTTTTTCCTTGCCAAAATACAGAAACAATTTCTCTTTGAACTTAGCTTTAAGGATTAAATAATAATAAAATAATTAACTTTTGGATAACAGTTTTGGATTGATTTGTGAAGTATAGTGTTTTTTGTGGTCTATGTTCATTGAAAATAAAACAAGAGGAAAAGTGTTGGTAAAGCTCCCTTTTCCTTTGTCATTCTTCTCTGATATTTTAATGCCTTTTTTTCATCTCTTAAAATGTTCTTAGACATATCCCCAAACTATTTTTTTAATTGACCCAAAATAAAATTATGAAATCTTTCTAGTAATTTCCGTACATTGAGAAGAAGTAGCATGAGGTGGTACTGCAATGATTATTACTGCCTGAGAATGTGAGAAAAAAAAGGAAGAATAGGTGTAAATTAAAAATATCTGTTTAAAAGAAAAAGGGGGTTATACTAATGTTAAGGATTCTATCTGCTCTATTTTTTTCTTCTGTTTAATTTCTTGTGTATTTTGTCTTGAAAGACAGAAGCATTTTCATTTGCATGTTATTTTTGTGAACTTTTCTTTGTGCTCATCAATTCAAACCCAAACTTACCTTTCATTCAGGAGTTTTCACAGGTTCCCAAAGTTGAAAATAATTGCGGCAGATCATGTGTGCAAATGGCTTTGATTTGTCAGACGTTGGGTGATGGTTTGATCTTTCCTTGTTGGTGACTCTGGAAGGAAGTTTTGGGTGGGGTTAGAGCCTCATGCAGGGGCAATGAATGAAGAGGGGAAGAGAACAGCCTTTGAATGCAAGTAGATCTGGGTCCCCACCCCAGCCTGTTGCATATATCTGGGCAAGTGTTATGCGCTCAAGGAGTCCTGGTGGTGCATTGGTTAAAGTGCTTGGATGCTAAACATAAGTTTGGTGGTTCAAACCCACCAGCTGCTCTGTGGGAGAAAGTTGTGGCAGTTTGCTTCCGTGAAGATTACAGACTTGGAAACCTTGTGGGGGCAATTATAACCCTGTTCTATAGGGTTGCTATGAGTTAGAACTGACTTGAAGGCAATGGGTTTGGGTTATCCTCTCACCTGGAAACCCCACTTTGCAGGGTAGTTAAAAGGATTACATGAGATAGTTTGTATTAAGTGGTAAGTAGAGTACCTGTGCTTGGTATATAACAGAGCTGTGCACCTGCTGGCAGAAACTTTGAAGTAATCTGAACAGGATAGAGACTCTTAATTCTTTGTAGGAAAAAATGATTGTAATTTCTGAAGAGATGTGGGCCTTGATCTCACAACTTGACATGGGAGTTTCCAGACTTCCTTAATTTTGTGTGTTAACGTATTGTTGCCTGGTTTACTTCTGCTTCTTGAAACTTGGATCCTGAAGCATAAATTCTGCCCCAAGTTGTAATTTCAACTTCAGTATTGTTTCCAAAGTTGCTTTGGCAGTTGGGTTGTATTCCAGATACCAGAATACAAAATAAATAAATGACACATGTTTAATCAACACCATTCCTTTGGAAAACTCTCACATGGTCCCAAATTCTGGAGAGTGGTTTTCAAATTATAATTCAGGCTCCCTAAATGTCATATTAGCGTGCTGCATGGCTCAGCTTTAGGATCATACTTGCAGAAATACAGTCTAGTTGCCAAAAGTAATTAAGATATTAAAAATTGATCCTCAGTGCAACTATTCCCTCTGTAAATCTTGATTAATGCTTACTGCGTGACGAACTCAGAGCCAGTAGCTTTCATCACATCTGCTCCTATCATTTGAGTTATACACTCCCGAGAGTCAAGTCTTTCCCCAAACCTGTTTATGCTATTCTGTTTTATATTATAATTATGAAACTTAGTTAAATACTCTGATTACCTGTTAGTGTAAAAGTAATGAGTTATCGTTTCTATAAAAATTTCATTGGATACTTTGGGAAAACTCCATGAAGGCATATTGCTAAAAATGCTGTCAATTTAGATACTTGACATTGGGGAAAAAAAATCATCATAAATCTGCAAGTGGTGCACTGTTATAGTACTGTTTCAGTGCCTTTGTGTTCTTGCTATACTGTAAATAAACAGACTGTAAATCTAGACAGTATATCTTGGCTCATGTAAGAAATATGGTGAAATATTCCAGGTGGTAGACTTAAACTGAAAGAGGAAGTTTGGGTTTTATAGCCGAAATTTGCTAATAGCAAATATTTTATAGCAAATAGATCACTTGGATGGTGGTGAAAAAAAATGAACATGTTGACGTATTGACAAGATGTTGTTGTTGCTGTTGAATCAGCTCCACCTCACGTGATCCCATGCACAACAGAATGAAACATTGCCTGGTTCTGTAGCGTCTTTACAATAATTGATATGCTCAAGTCCATTGTTGAAACCACTGTGCAGTTTGAGTGCCTTCCAACCTAGGGGGCTCATCTTCTAGCACTGGATCAGACAGTGTTCTGTTGTGATGGATAGGGTTTGCACTGGCTAATTTTTGAAAGCAGATTGCCAGGCCCTTCTTCCTAGTCTTAGTCTGGAAGCTCCACTGAAACCTGTCCACCATGGGTGACCCTGCTGGTATTTGCAACACTGGTGGTGTAGCTTCCATTATCATAGTAATACACAGGCCACCACAGTACAAACTCATAGAAGGGTGAGCAGTAAAGGGGAGAAGTTACCCGTTGAACAACCTGTAGGTGAGTGAGTCACTTATCAAAGATATTTTATTGATTATATCCTTACATTATTAGTAAACAGACTTGAAGTATAAGATGTTACTTATGAAAACAATGGCACGGAAAAACAGCATCGTTGGGAACCAAAGAAACATTGCAGTAGTGGTCTGCAGCATTGTGTCTGGTGTTAAAAAATTGCTTTTTGGTTACCAACCAACAAATCCTAGCATGTTTAAAAGGGAGTTGTTTGACTTTACTGGTTTATTATGGCTCAAAACTTTTTGCATGCATGAACTCTGAGCAAATAGTTTTTATATATTCTAAAGAAAATTGTACTCAAAAAAAAAAAAAACCTACTCTTTCCAGCCATCATTCCATCACATCCCAGTTTTTAGGCCCCTAAAAGAAAGATAAGGGCCATATTTTTTCCAGTCATTGGATTAAAGAATTCTGAAATGTTTATAGAAATAATACAAGTAAAAGTTTCTGACTTCTATGGTGGAAACAACTGAAGATAAAATGTAGGTAACACAGAATTATTAAGAGTAACCAACATAAAAAGACACTGCCTTGGAGTGAAACAGTTTCTACTTCTACATACACCGCATCTTGGAGAAAATGGAACTGAAGTTAGAACTAGTGCAGAACATCCAAAAGTACAAGGAGAAAATAAGACATTGTTTATTAGTTAGCTAATCAAATCTGGTAGCATAGTGGCTAAGACACTTGCCTGCTAACCAGACGGCTGGCGGTTCAAACCCACCAGCCACTCCTCAGAAGGAAGGTTGGGCAATCCTACTTCCGTAGTGATACTGCCTCGGAAACCCAAGGAGGGGTCGCTATGAGTCGGGGCCGACTCGACGGCACATAACAACAACAACAACAATCAAATCAAAGGCTCCAGTGGTTTTTCAGAAAGAATAATGTACAACAAAGGATTGAGGGTGACATTTCTTTGGAAAATGAAATGATGAATGATGCAGAAATCATATATACCATAACAAGAAAATACGGAGCTCAGTCTGAATAAAAAATATGAGAAGAAATCTAGAGGCAAAAATTGCTCATGTTGTAGCCAAAAACTGTTCCTCTTACAGCATATTGTACCACAGTCTGAATCCACTACGGTTAACACCATGGTTATTAAACAATGGAGGAACTCTGTGAGAATAGTATTTTAATAAGTTAATATTAGATTCTATTACATGGATATATGCTTACATTTTAAGCTAATATGGAATGTTTAAGATAAGGATTTATTTTTAAAATATTTTCCCTCATTTAACCATTTGTTGTTTAGTTAACCAAATTAATCTTTCAAGTATGAAAGGGCTAATGGCTAGAAGAGCCAGGGAGGGGGTGGGGTGCACTGCGCTGAATTGCTTGATGTGGCCCTTCCAGCCATTGTCCTCCATTCTGTGATGTATTGTAAATCCCATTATCCATGCCTGTTTGGGGTGGTGATGGTAGTTAAGGTCAGGTATCAACTTGGCTGAGCAGCTGGTAGTAGTCGTTCCCTATAATGACTGGCAATCGACTCTGTGATGGGATTTGCCTTGGGCTGCTGATTGTTAAAGCCATCCACTCAGGTTATTTCTGTTGGGGCAACACAGGTGAAATGTATCTTGAGTCCTGCCTTGCTGGAGGGTGTAATTCAAATCACCACCCTTAGCTTCCTTGAGGGTATACCCACGATCTCCTGGGAAGATTCGCCCTCTTCTTGCTCCGGTTTTATGTCTTTGCTCATCCTCATCTCACCCCTGGAATTGGGACAGTAGCCGTCATCTGATCTGCTGATCCAGGTTCATCACACCCTGAGAACTGGGAGGATCCTCCAGACCTACTCACGGACCTGGGACTTGCCAGCCTCCACCACTCCTATGTGAGACGAACCCTTGGGTGTCTATGAGTTCTGTGAGGCATTACAGTGAAATACAGAACCCTAACATGGGGGAAATTACTGGGAGGAGGAGGAGTTAAGGTCTGAAATGGAGTGAGCACACATACATGAAGGCGTGTGAGCCAGCCCTTTAGGCCTTTAAGTAATGGTTTGATAGAGAACTGGAAGGGGCAATTGAAATATTTGTTGTCTAAAACTGGGGGACAACATATAGGCCTAAAGGGCTGGCTCACAGGCCTTCATGAATGTCTGCTCACACTACATTAACTCCTCCTCCCAGTAATTTCCCCAGTCTTAGGGTTCTGTATTTTGCTGTAATCAGCAAATCAGATACATTCCACCTGTGTTGCCCCAACAGCAATAACCTAAATCCCTTCACAGAGTCGATTGCCAGTCATTATAGGGAACGACTACTACCAGCTGCTCAGCCAAGTTGATACCTGACCTTAACTACCACACCACCCCAAACAGGCATGGATAATAGGATTTACAATACATCAGAGAATAGAGGACAATGGCTGGAAGGGCCACATCAAGCAATTCACCGCACCTGTCAACCACCAGCTCTGAATCATAATAAAACTTCTGCTATATTCTTAATACCACTTTAAGTTTATATTATTACTGCTTTTAATTTGGTTCTTCTCAAAAATAGATTAAATAACATGAATTGAAGCTGGAGTAGATAATAGGAAGTGTTAACTATTCAGTGTTGAAGGAGAATTGAGAGGCATCAGAGAGAGAAAATTCAACCACAACATCTTGCAAATGACATGGTTGTTCTTTATAGTCCCCAAGCAAGTTGACTATCTAGGTGTGTTGTTGTTATGTGCCAGACCTGACCCCTCCTTGGGTTTCCGAGGCAGTATCACCTCGGAAGTAGATTGCTAGGTGTGTAGGTGACTTGAATCTGTGATCTTGACCCACATCCTTTAGACTGCGTTCGAACTTTTGACTCAAGAAAATATGTATATACCCACACACTCAGGGCTGAGACCTGTCAGGATGGGCCCAAAGGTAGTCATGTGTGAAAATCTTCCGTAACTGTAGTTAGACATTCCTCAGCTTTGCTGTGATGCCAATAGATGAGGGAAGGGATGGTAGCAATTTTGTGGGCTAATAAACATAGTTACGAGTTCATAAAACTCTTAATTTTTATGCAAGGCTTTTATGTACTTCTGTTTTAGTTACCTTTGTCTTTTTCCCTTTTTTCCCTCTTCACCCTTTGGCTCTTACAGAGTTGAGGAGGGAGTCCCTTGTGGATTGTGTGAGCTGCAGGGAAGGAAAGCCATCAGAAAGAGGAAAATCATTTGGTGCTCAGTTCTGTCTGTGTGAACACCCATCTACTGCTTTCTTTTCACAATGAACAGGGCCTAATATGCATCACATTACAAGCTATGTAGCTTCAATTAAGTAATTCAATCATTCTGTTTTGGCCATTATGCAGAATTGACAGAAAGTTTTCCTCCTGTTCCCAGAAATTGCTAATAATCCTTTGGGAGGACTAAATAAAAGAGACTGTATTAAGAGGAGTGTTAAGGAACCTGACAAATGAGAACAACAGACAGCAGAAGTCAGCACACGTACAAAGGGAAGTGACTACAACCTCTGTCACTGCATGTTCAAAAATCCCTTCTCAGATGATTAATAAAATGCTCATGTCCTGTCTAATGGGTTTTTCTTATGACATGATGCATTTTAGTAGGCACATTTGTGGGTGTAGAGCTTCTTTAACTAAAGATTTGAATCATAAGATAGAATATCTACTTAAGCATATTTTTTAGTTGTTTTAAAATGCAATATTGCAATATTACAGTACAGAAAGTATACACTAATAACTAACATTCAACCAACCTCTCTAGCTTTGGATCAAAATTGTAAACTATTGCATTTTCAGTAATATAGAGATGAAATTAATACAGTTGACAGTGTAGCTGTATCTTTTTGAGCTAAGAAGAATGAAGAATACAAAAACCAACCAACCAACAAACAGAAATCCCCAAACCAAATACACCAGGCAAGCCAAGATCAGTCACCATCTCCTACGTCCTTTGTTGTTGTTGTTTGCCGTCGAGTCAAACCCGACTCATAGCGACCCCTCCTTGGGTTTCCGAGGCAGTATCACTACGGAAGTAGGATTGCCCAA
>NW_006921654.1:6371718-6412884 GCF_000298275.1 Orycteropus afer afer
GGGTTTGAACCGCCAGCCGTCTGGTTAGCAGGCAAGTGTCTTAGCCACTATGCTACCAGAGCTCCCTTTAACACCACCATGTCTTGTTGACGTGTCATTGTTCCAGTTTTGCTTTATTTTCAGGGTCTTCAATTTTATCCCATTGCAGCTCAAGACCATCAAGTTTCCACCTGGCCTTTAAGGATCTCTTCCAAGTGCTAGGCAGTTGGTGGGCACTCAGTAAATGTCGAATGAATGTATTGGATCTTATCCTCTTTCCTTGCCGTTTCCCCCACTACCTATCCTACCTACTAATCTTGCTGTACACTACCTCTTCCTGGCATCCTCAGTTATTCTAGTCTTTGAATGTCACCTACTCTATATAGTAGAATTCTATGAAGTAGTGATACTGCCTCAGAAACCCAAGGAGGGGTCACTTTGAGTCGGATCTGACTCAATGGCAGTGCGTTTGGTTTTTGGTTTTGTATGATTATCCATCTCAGGGCTGCTCTCTTCAGAAACTTTGGTCTGTTACAGATATGTTACCATTTACAGCATATCAGGCCTTATGCTCTCCAGTTCCCATCCCCTTAACTTCTTAGCATGCATTCAACAGTAGTGTACACCAAGTATAGGGTTTGGAGGCAGGTAAATATAGCTCAGTGTCCTGCCATTACCATGGCCTTGCTGGATAGCCCTAGGTAAGCTACTTAATGTCTTAACCTCTGATTCTGTATTTTGCATGATAGTTTTAATGATTACATGAGATATAATGTAAGCAAGTGCTTTATAAAATACAATTATAAAGAGAAAATTTAGTTCTTGATTCTTTTTAAAACTTCTTATTTCTTTAAAAGGTGCTTTGGTAGCACAGTGTCTAAGGCACCTGACTACTAACCAGAAGGTTGGTGAGTCAAACCCACCAGCCACTTCATGGAAGCAAGACTGGGCAATCTACTTCTATAAAGATTGACCGTCTTGGAAACTCAGTGGGTCACTATGAGTTGAAATCAACTCAATGGCAGTGGGTTTGGGGCTTTTTTTTGGGGGGGGGTTTTATTCCTTTAAAGTTATTGTAACTTCATAGATAAGTGGATATATTAGTGAAAATTCAAACAATATGGTAAAGCAAAAGTTCTCTTTGACGTGTTCTTACATAACCTCCAACATCCGATCCAACTTCATCTCCATCCTCACCCCCTTCTCAGAGATGACAACTATTGTCAGCTTTTGTATACTTTTAGGCCATTTTTTTTCTTTACATCTATATGCATGTATGTGTGTACATGAAAATAGTTTTAATTTGTAGGGTTTTCTTCTGCCCCAGTACCATACTATCTTTATTGTTGGGTGGTGATTCCCTTGGAGTCCCTGGGTAATGCAGAAGCTTAACATGCTCAGCTCCTGTCTTAGTTCTCTTGTGCTGCTTTAACAGCCGTCCATAGGTGGATGGCTTCAACAAACGGATTTATTCTCTTACAGTTTAGGAGGCTGGAAGTCTGGGTTCAGAGTGCTGACTCTAGGGGAACACAAGGCTGGAAGTCCAAGTTCAGAATGTTGGCTCTAGGGAAAGACGATCAGTTTCTAGATTCTGGTTGGCAGCCCCTGGACCTTGGGCTTCAGCTCTGCCTTCCAGGCCCAGTGGAGCAAGCTGGAGGCTTCCGACTCACAGCTGCTGACTGCTCAGGCTGACAAGACCAAGATTGGTAGGCAAAATGGCAGATCGCTGGTTCAAGTCCAGGAACTGGAGATGTTGACGGGCCAAATGCAGGATCCCAAAATTGAGCAAAAAGCTATAGACCTTTCCCAAAGCTTCTCCACATACGCTGGAAGCAGGCCACACCCCAAAGGCAACTCCCCTTCAACTAATTTAGCTGCTCGCGGCAGATTCCACCATCTCATCATGGGGAATAACTACATCCACCTGTCAAGCCACTCAGAATTATGGCCCAGCCAAGTTGACACCCATCCTTACCTACCACAGCTCCTAATCAAAAGGTTGGGACTTTGACTGCACCCAGAGGTGCCTCAAGGAAAGGCCTGGTGATCTACTTGTGAAAAAAATGAGCTGTAGTGAACTCTGGATCCCAGTTCTACCCTGACATGCACGGAGCCGTGAGGTGGAATTGACTGGATGGCAGCTGGTTAGTTAATGATGCCTTGTTTAGAATGTTTGCCACTTATCACTGTTACAAACACCATTTTAATGAACATTCTTGTACACATGTGCAAATATCTATCTAGAAGTGGCATTGCTGCATTTTAGGTAATGACATTTTTTATCTTTTTATTGTGAAATGAACCAATACAGGAAATCACAAAATCAATTACTAAAATATATTTTAATATTGATATGAAATATCTCTTTTGGTTACTCTTACTGCTTTTCTGTTTTGAATTCTACTTTGTCTGATAGTAATATTGTGATGCTTGCTTTCTTCTGCTGTTGCAGTTACTACCAGTTTCCTATCCTGACATCATTATCCTCTTCCAATTTAGGAGAAATACTTGGATGTTTAGATGAGAACATTGTCACTAAAAATAAGATTACATTTCCAACTCTCCCCTGAGAGGAGGTATGTTTGCTACACATGACTTTGTAACTGAGTTTTCATCAATAAATTGTAAGGGAAAGGGGTTGTGAAGCTTTTGGTAAGTTTCCCTAAAAGGGGGGCTTCCTTCCCCTCTATCCTCCTTTTTTGCTGTCTGGAGTACAGATGTAATGACTAGAGATACAGCAGCCATCTTGGGCAATAAAGTAAAAGCCATGTGTCGGGAATGGTGAAGCAGGTAGAAAATAAAATTCCTGATGGCATGCTGGAATTACCATACCATGCTACTTCTGGACCACCTGCCCCCAGGGTTCTTTTATGTGATGAAGATAAAAGTTTCTATCTTTAAGCCACTATAGATTGGAAGTCCTTTTTTTCTTTCCCCTTCGCCGCCCCATTCCTTTATTCCTTCCTAGTTGATCATGATGTTGTTGTTGTTTGCCATCGAGTTAGACCCAAGTCATAGCGACCCCTCCTTGGGTTTCTGAGGTGATATCACTATGGAAGTAGATTGCCCACCCTTCCTTCCGAGGAGTGGCTGGTGGGTTTGAACCCCCAGCCTTCTGGTTAGCAGTCCAAGAGCCTTAGGCACTATGCTACCAGAGCTCTTCAGTTGATCATGATAGCTTGGTTATTTTAGGTATGTCTCATTTAGGTAGACTCCAGCTGGATTTTCAGCCCAATTTCAGAGTTTTTTTGTCTTTTAAAATGGGAATTTATCTTACTTATATGTATTGTGATTACTGATATATTTAGTCTTTTGCCTGCCATTAGTAACTAAATACTTATTTACTGTGTTTTCCTGTTTCCTTTTTCCCTTCATTGAATTGGTAACTTTTTTCTTCCACTTAAACTATTTTATCTAGTGTTTTGGAAATTGCATACACTTTCTTTCTTTTTGTTCATGTTCAAGTTAAATTTTTCTTCAATGCCTAAAATTAATCACTGTATATTTCTTTTTTATATGTAAGATAACATACTGCTATTTCCCTTTTCCCTATCTACCACTTCCCATGTAAAGATTATCTTGGGTAGTTAATTGTGTGTTTACTTGTTCTCTTGCTAGGTGATGGGTAAAGACTCACTTTTTCATCTCCAGAGTTTGGCCTGTAGTAGGCATGTTGTAAATGTTCCCTTGCCACTCCATTCCACCTTGACTCCGTACTTTGGTCTACTTCCCTGTAGCGCCACATTACCTCATTCTTCCTCATCTAGACCCTTCATGGTACCAGACCACTAGGCTCTCTGCACAACTGGAATTGGCAGGCAACTAAGAATGAAATTCAGGGCTACAGAAGCTCCCCGAAGAGGAGGCATGTTTGCTATGACTTGTGACCCTAAGTCAGTTGCTGAAATTTCTCTCACTGGGCATTGATGTCTATGGTGATGCAGAATGCTTTACAAGGTTGAACAGCAGAGGGTTAAGAACAGCAATGGAGGAGCAGCTATGCAGTCAGTATTAACTTGCCAGATGTGAGAGGAGAAGAAATGTGCAAGTCCATTCTTACAGATGGGAATCTTTAGGGAGTTTATCTATTTATTTGGTCGCATACTCTGAATGTAAGAATCAGGCTGGAACATTTTATAAGGAGTGTTATCTACTGATTTGTCCAGCCATGTTTTAATTGTTATTCAAAAGTAAAAATATCCTAGTAGATGGAAAGAAGATTCTACAAAATCCTAGATGTGTTGGGAAGTTTGCCCTAGGCCTACATTTTACAATTCTTATATTTTATTCTGTTACCTCATCACACAGGATATCACACTAAACTTTTTTTCTCTTTTGTTTACACCCATAAGGCATTTCTTGGCTATTATCATGGCTCCCTCACTAGCTCAGTAGTTTGACCAGGCAGTTCACTCTTAACTTTCACTTTAATACTCTTTTTCTCTTTAGTGTTGTTGTTATTGTTTCTACTTTCCCTCCTTCCCTCCCTCCCTCCCTCCTTCTGTCTCTCTCTCAGGTCTGTGTAGCTTCAGGGGTTGTTCCATTAGGCTCAACAGACTTTGAGCAATTCTTTGTGCTTCTTTTACTCAGGGCAGAAGTTACTACCAGGGCATCAAGAGCAATGCTGCACTGATATGCTAGGACACTTACTTGGCACCTTGTTCCATAGGGTGGTCCTATGTCATCCTGTAGGGGTGGGAGGTGGAGAGCTACAATAAAACAAATTCAATCAGCACTGAGATTGCCCATCCTTTTCCTTTCCCCAACTTTCTTTCCCTCTCTCTCCAGATCTGCTTGGAACCTAGGAGAAAACCCACACACCTAGCCAGGGTCTTCAGCCTCAGGGGAGGAGCTCTTTTGCTGGTGATCATCAGCACTCATCGTGTTGTTGTTGTTTGGTGCTGTCCAGTCAGCTCTGACCGACAGCGACCTTAAGTCCAACAGAATGAAATACTGCCCAGTCCTGCGCCATCCTCACGATATTTGCTGGGCTTGAGCCCATCGTTGCAGCCCCTGAGTCAGTCCATCTCGTTAAGGGTCTTCCCCTCTCTTGCTGACCCTCTCCTTTACCAAGCATGCTATCCTTCTCCAGGGACTGGTCCCTTCTGACAATGTGACCAAAGTCCGTAAGACAACAAAGTCTGTCTGTTCGCATTGCTAAGGAGTATTCTGGCTGTACTTCTTCCAAGACAGTTTTTTTTTTTTTTTAAGAAGTCTCAACAACAGGAGACCATGGAAAAAGAAAACCAGGTTAGGGCTTTCAGAAGAAGGCTCTGGAATATGACATGTACCAGAGAAAGGTGTTTTGCCATAGTCCTATGCTCAGACCTGCAATTAATGGTCCTGCTTCTTGACTTTCATTATGAATTGCCCAGCCTCTGAATTATGTAAAAGATTCAAGCATTTTAAATCTATACTCAGGTGAGATTTCATTCAGAATAGGCCTTTATGAATATTCACCTCAAAGTATGTAGCCTTGGGGTATGAAATATTAATCTCTTACCTGAGTTGTACATCTCATTTTTTTTATTCAGTGACACAGAGGAAAATTAAATGTTACTGGCCACCAGGGGCATCATTAGGATGAACCCTTCAGGTTAAAGCTCTAAAAGCAGAACTTGTATTGTCAAATACCTTTTTGCTGTTTTCTACCGTGTGACAGGCAAAACTTACAAAGGCATAGCCATTGTTTCTGTTCAACAGTGACCTCCTATCTATCAGGATTTGACCAGCAAATACTATTAAAGATGAATTCCTATTGTAGTAAATGTTAGTGGCTCATGTTATTTTGTTGTATTAGGATTTGTTATGAAGAAAAGCACATGTCTGGACATTACAGTGCTTATCAGTGGAAACTATAGAGAAAGAAGATAGCCTCAGTTGGACGAATAAGCAAATGAAAGCAAGTATCAAACTGAGGAAGAGAAATGAAGAAAGAGTTTGAGATTACATTTCTATTGTGGAGCACTTTTTGTTTGTATTTTTTTGTGTGGTTTGGGAGTTCAGGTGAGTTTTTGTGAAACATGAGTGGAGGAAAAAGGCAGTTGAAACTTTTTTTTATACTTGATTTTTTTTTCCTTATAAACAAATTTACTGAAGAAAATTTAGAAATAATGGATAAATGAGAAGAAAATAAAAAAATACTTCTAAACCTACCACTGGGGAAAACCACCACTGTAATTTTAGTTTATATTTTTGTAGCCTTTTAATTCTATATTAAAAACTCATATATGTCATTTTATAAAAGCAGACACAAACTATACTTGTAATCTGTACTATTTCAATAATTGTTGTTATAGTCATCTTGACATCATTTTAAGTAGTTGCATAGTATTTTGTGTCAATGTATTATAATTTAAATACTTAGTATCTTTGATACATCATTTTCAATTTTATGTTATTTACAAATGACATTTCATTGAGCATCCTTAAAGCTAAAATTTTGCATGTATCTATTATTTTCTTGGGAGCTCTGATGGCGTAGTGCCTAAGGCATTTAACTGTTAACCAGAAGGCTGGTGGTTCAAACCTACCAGCCACTCCTTGGAAGGAAGATTGGGCAATCTACTTCCATAGTGATACCGCCTCGGAAACCCAAGGAAGGGTTGCTATGAGTCGGATCTGACTGGACGGCAGTGAGTTTGGTTTTTAGTATTATTTTCTTATCCTGAGTATACATTCCTAGAAATGGAATTGTTCAAACAAAATGTATTACACGTACATTATAGCACTTTAGATTGTTGTTGTCGTTATGTGCTGTCTAGTCGGACCTGACTCATAGCGACCCCCTCCTTGGGTTTCCTTTAGATAGAAACTGTCAAATTCCCTGCCAGAAAGCTGTGCCAATTCTTGTTTCCACACCCTACCTAAACTGGTAATTGCCAATTTTATAGGAAAACCAATAACTTGTTTTTAATTTTAATTGACTTAAAATCCTACCTTATTCTCTTATGCGGTGTAATTTTTAAAGGTGATTATATTTTTATGCAGAACAAGAGAGCAAAGAAAAATCTTGGTCTCCTTTCTACGGGAAGAAGATAGAAATCCTTCAAGAGGAACAATTATTCCATGGCAAGGATTAATAAGAATTATGTCATTGTGAAAATCGTTGCATTGGTAGCACCTCTCTTGAGATAGAGATATTTTTCCACATTTTTTTAATTGTAGTTAAATTCATGGGTTTTACCTGTATATAATAAAGCAAATTTACATTTTAAAATTTACTTGTGAGTTTGTTAGAGAGATGCTATCCCATGAGCCTACTGACTGTGATTGTCTGATTTAGGATTGCAATTAAGAATCGAAGGGTGGCCTTGGGCACAGGCTTGTCAAGAATAAGTAGATTACTTTCATCTTTTTGGGTTTAATCCTAGGTAGAAGAATGCCAGATAGCATGAAAGGATAGTATTCAAACCAATATATAGTATTTATAGTCTTCTGAAAGAATTGCTATGATAATACTGTTAGTTTGGGCTGGAATATTAAAGTTCACTAATATTATGTACATGGGTTGACCTGCTCAACTAAGAGGTTATATACCTTTTTTTTGATAGCTTAGTTGGAAGATCAGCCTAGGTATTGGAAATTCTAATAAAAAACGACAGCCTAGAAGCTTCCTGCTTGTTACTTACTTAAATGCTACTGGAAATCTGCCTGTATTCACTCATAACTGACTGCTGAGAACTGTAGTATGTATTTGGCAAAAACAGATTATCCAGTTTACTTGTTATGACTTTTGTTCTAAAACTCTGATAGTGATCATCTGATGAAGATGATGTTTGCTTCTTCACCTATGGCAGTAGTTCTTTTGTCTTGCACCTTTCCCAAGCACATTGTTGCCAGATTAAATGTACAAGAGAACATTGACTTTACTGAATTATATACCAGTCATAGACCAGCATGCCAAACTCCTTTGCCAAACCTTAAGTGGCTGCCCTTGCCTATGGAATAACATAGTGATCATTTATCTGGCAGTCAAAGCCCACTGTAATTTTGGTCATCGCCTCCCTTTCTAGTTTCATCTTTTATGATTCGTTTACAGTGTTTTTGTACCCTGAATAGAACTCTTGCTTTCCTGCCTTTCTATCTTTAAAGCAGCTTTTCTCTCAACCTGGAGTGTGCTTTCCTATTATTTACACAGAAATTAGGAACGTAAGGTTTGGGAGTCCTTCAGAATTCATGCTGTCCGAGTTTCAAGGCCCAGAACATAGTCTTCTGCACGATTTCTAGCTGAAATGATCTCTTTGCTATGAATTTTTTTTGTTCCATTTATACTGCTGTTTGAGCATTGATCACATTCTGCCTGATTTTATAGTTGTTTATGGACTTGAATTATACCTCTTAAGATGAAAAGTTAGGCACTGAGTATAGTGCCAGGCATACATTAGGTGCTCAACAAAGGCTTAAACAGATGTACTGAGAAATTATTGGTGTTACTATGACTGATATTATTTTGTGAGTGTTTAATTATGATAGATGGTAAAATGCTGATAGCATCAAGAATTTCCAGTTTTCGTGCTTGAAAACAATAACTCTGCTGAGTCTTTTTAAAGGAAAAGACTATCATATGACTTCAAAAAAAGTATTTTGAAGGGAAAATGACCAGTTTTATGTTGCAGCATTTATGTCTGACCTGAGATGGCAGTGACCATAAAGTATGTGAATTTTTCTGTTTACTCATTTTTTTAATTGGATTAATGGTGTGCCCCCCACGTACAGGACTTAAACTTCATGTATTCTTTGTTCTCATCTTTACAGTCAACCAGTCACTGTGGTTAATTAATCTTTCTAAACAACAGCTTGTGGATTCATTGCCTCCCCTCCAGCTCAGCCTGAATCACTTTAACAACCACCTGGAAGGCCTCCCTTCCTAGTGCATCCCCACTCCCAGTGTGCTGGAAACACTCTTCAGATCCATCTGCTGAAATGTCATCAATAAATGTCTACCCAGAAGTCATTGTGGCTTCCTGTTGATGAAATCCAGACTTGAATTTTGCAGTCCATGCTCTTGTTAATCTGGTTCCATTTTACCTGTGTGACCTTTTTCACTTAAGAGAACCATGTCTTGGAGGTTCCTCAAATCTTACATGCTTATTCTGTAAGCTATCCATAGTTTGTGCTGCAGGGAGCAGGCTTCTCCCTTCCTTTACTCTCTTCAGACTCTCTTCTTTCAGGTCCTGTGGCCTCCTACGGAATTCCCTGATGCTCCAGCCTCCTGTCTCTGGCCATATCTCCAGTTTGGGTCTTGTTGCCCAAATGTTGCATGTACTTGTTTTCCCTGAATGGACTGAGCCCTTACACATAGTTGGTGTTTGTCAAGTATATAGTGATGTGAGAGGGAGGAATTGTAATTTATGTGTGTTTTCTTTCCCCTGTATTGTCTTGGTACTTAGCATGGTGCTAGGAAAAGCTCAGTGAACACCCACCTACCACTTGGATGAAGTGTTATCTGCACTGTATTAGGTCATACGGCCTTTCAGAAGTTTGAAGATACTTCCCACGTTCACTTTATCTATCACGATGAAATTTTCTTTCTATCTTGTTATAAAAACTCCAAATTTTTAAATAATAAAGCTTTGGGTTCTACTGAAGCTCTTTTTTTTTTTTTTTTTAAGGAACAGCCTAGAGCAATGTGGGAATACTCTGATTTTACAGGACTTATGATGGAATGTGTGTGCTCTGTGTACCCTGGCTGGTCCTGTCCAGGACAACAATACACAGTGTATAACCACATGGAGAGCAATGATGGTTGTTCTTTGGGCAGAAAGACTGAAACAAGACTAGGGCTCTCTCATGGCTTTCTCTTTCCTAATGATTTAAAGTATATCTACTTTAAATCTACTTAATAATCTCAAGATTATTCACAATTAATCATCATATTTTTTTCCTTGTCCCTAATGAGACTGTCTCTTATAGTATAACCTCTGACTTATCTCTACTTTGTTGTTCAGATTTTGTGTTTTACTTTGGTATACATTTAACAGCTAGTAAAGTTCTTTGAACATTCAGGGATCCAGTCATGACAGTAAATCACACAAACTATGGAAAAAGCCATCTGTAATTTTTAAAAAAAGCCTTCATATTTGTATCTACAACGAGCTCTGTATTTTCTCCACAAGAGGGCAGGAAAGTCTGGGCTGTAAATAAAATTTTTCAAGAAAAAGTCTTTATTACCAGAAGTGCTTTATTTTTCCCTGCCATAACTATTTTGGAAATCCACGTTTCCCCCTTTTTAGTAATGCTTCCGTGACTGGGTGACTTCTAGTGTTTCTCTGATTTTCTGGGCAGTTGCTCTTCAGCACTGCTCATGACCTTTGCCCCCTCTAGGTCCTAAGCGTGGATTTGGTTTTGCTGTGCCACTGTCATCAGTGCCTCAGGCGGCTTCTTCCCCTTGACTCACGATTGTACACCCCAGTACATACACAGCAGGAAGGGAAAGACCAACATATCTTTGCCATTGTGAAAATAATGCCCCTGTCAAGGAAAAATAAAATCACCTGACGGGTTTAGGGGCAATCCTGATCATACTCAGATAGCCCTCCATTCTCCCGTTCATACAAATTTTTATTCCTTAGTGCTTCCTCCTGGCCCCCACCTCATATCTCTTTGTTTTGTGAGGTTTAAGTTAAAGACCGTGGTACAGATCCCATCTGCATCTAAAAAAGAGTGCTTCCTTCTGGAGATCACAACAGGGCTAGTTTCACATGTTAGGGCTGGGTGTGCTGGGATGACAACATGATAAGCTAGTGAAGGAAGCATTTCACAAATTCAGTTTTCTTTCACCAGAATATGGTTGGGGAAATATTTGTATGATTCTGACGTGGGGATTGAATGTTTCTTGAATAGCCAGTAACATTTGAGCTTGTTCTCCTACCTTCACATCCTCACTTTTTTTTTTTTTAAAGCTAGTAGATGATTTGAAAGATAAATTGCACAAAACAATAAAGTTTTAAAGACCCAATTTTTGTTTGAGGTGCTAGTGATCCGCCCCCCCCTGCCCCGGGCATGAAATTAAAATGTGTACACAGAACCAAATGATTGCTTGAGTTCCATGTTTTCATGGCAGTTGTCCTCTTGAAGTAGTTAGTGCTGCTAAAATGAAGCAATGTGGAACAGTGCAGGTGGGGGAAGACTGATTCAAAGAGGATGCTGACGCAGAAAAATTGACAGCTACAGACATAATCAGTTGGCATGGTCTGGTGATAGGTATGGCCAGAAGTGAGAAAGATAACATAGAAGTAACATGATGATTTTCTATGAATGCGAAATGCAAGTGTAAATAATTCCACTGACTCCCATGTTACGAATAAAAGCAAAACGGCTGCCCGCATGACCTGTTGGCTGCTAGGTGGCTGCCCAGAAACAAACAAGCCGTTTGGCTTCCCTTCAGTACCATGATAGCTTGCAGCTTAAGGAAAGTTTTGTTTGAAAAATCCCTGATTGCAGTCATTCCTAATTACAGATACAGATGGCCACATGGGTTTGGAAAAAAGTTTTAAACTGCAGGACTTTCAAGTCCAGTCCTAGAAGTTCAGTTGAACGTGAGTGCCTCATGTCTCTCTACATAGCCCATCTTCTTTTCAAAACATAAACAGTTACCTCTTTTTCTTTAGAAATAGTGTAATAGGTGGTGTGTATGTGTCTGTGTCTCTATCTAATTTGTATATATTTTTCATTTTTCTTTGACATGTAACTCAGTGTTTGCCTAAATTTAGCATGGTCAGATATCACAGCAGTTTGGGCTTCCTCCAGCAGGCAGCCCTTTGCAAAAGGGGGGGAAATGACAAAGTTGACTAAGAATTCCACGGCACACTATGAAGAGGAATTCACTAAACAGACTTTACCCAGAGGAAACATGAGGAAAACATCTTATTATAAGATATATATTTAATATGTTTTTCATATTTGGAAGGAAAACTTCCAAATGTCTGGGAATGTCCTTTGATTCACTGGCCAGAAGGATTTGTGTTGCTCTGTGTAGCTCCCCCCACCCCCATCCCTCGTCTTTAGATTAGAAATGATTTATTTACAGAGAAAAGAATGGTTCTTTGATAGGCTATACTAATGTTAAACATTTATGGGGCTTAAAAATATTTATGAACGTGTAAAAGTTATTAAAGTAAACGTGTTTTAGGTTACCTTGTGATCAGGTATAGTATGAATACAAAAACAGGAATTTGGGCACAAATATGAAAAAAAAGAAAGAGAAAATACATATGAACAGATCTGTAAAGTTTAATAATCGTAGGGTATGTGCATATATCCCTTATGTATAATTTAAAATACACAATCTTGTGAAATATAGATTTAATATACATATGTACACTTTAGAGCCATGATAAATGATAATGTTAAAGCTCCAAGGAAATTTCATTGTAATTCTTTATTCCTAGTCACTCAAAAATATAATGAAAAATTCTCTTTTTCAATAAAACTTCTACAATTTGTTTTTTATGGAAAAAAGTTAACATTTGGAAAAACATTGGACTGCTTTTTTGGGGTGGGTGGAGGAAGATTCTGCAAGATTCTGTAAGATTATTCAGGAGCTCTAGTGGCATAGTGCCTAAGGCATTTGACTGCTAACCATAAGGGTGGTGGTACAAACCCACCTCCTTGGAAGGAAGATGGGGCAATCTATTTTCTGTAGAGAAACTGCCTCGGAAACCCAAGGAGGGGTCACTATAAGTCAAATTGACTCGATAGCAGTGAGTTTGTTTTTTTGTACAGTTATTCAGGCTTTATGTTAGTCATAGGAAAAAAATGGTGATAAATTTACATAAAATTGCGCATATATAAGTTACAAAGAGAGACCATAGGATATTTTAAGTTCAGCCATAAGTAAAAGTTTCCTCTATACCTTTATTAATTTCCTTTTTCTAGAAGCATCTATGGTGCTTAAAAGGATACATGCCCTTTTGGCAACATCAATAGCACACCTTACACAAATCAAGCAAGGTTCTTTTTTTTCTTATAAGTATTTCAAGGAAATCAAAGACACCCAACTTCAGTACTCCAAAATAGCAAGATTGAAAATACTTCTTTGTTTATTCTTTACATCTGAGTTTGTAAGCACAAAATGACACTTTAAAAAAAAATGTGTATGTATATATGTGTGTGTGTGTGTACACACACACACACACATATGTATGTCCTGGTCTTTGCGTGATCATCAGAAGAGTGGCTGGAGGGATGATGAGACCAATCTAAGCATATTGATTGCTTCCCCATCTCTCACTGCCCAAGCCCCTTCTGTGACTTTATAGCCTGAGATACAGCAAACAAATTAAAGCCTTACAGATCTCCTTTCACTTTGGGAGAGGTAGGAGCTCTGGTGATGTTGTGGTTAAAGCATTGGGCTCCTATCCAAAAAGTCAGCAGTTCAAACCCACCAGTCTCTCCATGGAAGAAAGATGAGGCAGTCTGCTTCTATAAAGATTTATACCCTTGGAAGCTCTATGGAGCAGTCCTACTCTGTACTGTGGGGTGGCTATGAGTTGGAATTGACTCTATGACAGTGGGTTTTAGAAGAGTTGGAGACTTTTTCTGGATAGCAGCACTTCTTCATGAATATCCTTACGATTTTACCACCTTAAGTTTTTTTCTAGATAGATAGCAGCTGTCAAGATAAGTCTGATTAATAATGGCCTTATGTGCTGTATGAAGTGTTGCTGGGCCCTGTGTTATCCTCACAATCAGCATTCTTGACTCCAGCATTGTGGCTGTTGTGCCAGTGTATCTCACCGAGGGTCTCCCTCACCTTGCTGGTACTCTCCTTCACCAACATAATGTTCTCCAGTGGTTGATTCCTCCCAATGATGCGTCCCCTACAGCCTCACTATGAGTTGGAATTTACTTGATGGCAGTGGGATTGGTGGTTTTTTTTTTTTTTTTTTTTTAAATGCTATCTCCAAAGCAAGAGAGTTGGGTAGTGTTCTCTTGTGATCCATAAGGTTTTCACTGGCTAAATATTGGAAGTAGGAAATAGGTCTGTCTTCCTATTCTGTCTCAAGTTTTAGTGGATCGTGAGACCAGAAGAAGTAGATGATGCGTAGTTACCAATGCTGATCACTTAGAAAGGGATCAGAATTGGAGATCCTGGATAGAGTGGGAGGAAAATGTGCAACAAAATTCAAAAACACAAAAATGACCAGAATTACTGGTCAGATAGAGACTGGTATAACCCCCAAGACTGTGGCCCTGGGTTATCCATCTGGCCTGGAAATTGACTCAATTCCATGGATTGGCTCTCAGCCCAACAGTAGAAAGGCGTACAAGCAGAACACCTACCCCTGGGAGATGCATCCAGAGATGCACTCCTTAGATCAATCGGCCATGAGACATCGGAGGGACAGGATTCACATAGAGGGAAAACTGGACAGACTACATACATAAGAAGGACACAGGGAAGAAAGAGATTGTTATGGGGAGGAGAGGAGAAGAGAGTTTTTTATGGTTGGGGGCTGTAATTGGGATTGTGAAATCAAATGTGCATGAACTGTTGAGAGTAAAATGAGTCTACTTTGTAAATTTGCACCCAAATCACAATTAAAAAACAAAGACATACTTTAAAAGGACAAAAGAAATATAGAAAGAAGAAAAAACCCCACAACATGTGGTGTGGGGGAAACGAGAAAAAAGCTAAAGTAAAATAATAATTAAAAAAAAAAATGCAAAAAGAAAAACAAGGAATGGGAAGAACCAAAAGAAAGAAAAAAGTGGGAATCAGGAGAAGGGAATGGGGGGGGGGACCCAAAAAACTAGAACCTGGGAAGGAAACAAGAAAAAATACAAAAAGGAAGAAAAAAACACAAACACAAAATCTGGGCGGCTGGCAGGGCAGGGCACCAAGTCTCTGTCAGAGCACACGGTCTGGGATGGAATTTCTGCTGGTCCAGAAGGTGGGTGGAGGTGGGGGGTAGCTCCACCTCCATTCACAAAGAGGGTGTGGGGTATATAAGAGTAGCAAGGGGAATATCGCACCTTTCCAGTTGTCAGCCTCCAAAGTGGTTGCTCATGGTGTCCTCGGCAAGTAGTGCCTATTCTTAGGTCACTAGAATACTAACTCTGCTGCTTTGAATATCCAAAACAGCCATTGCTGTTATGTGCCATGGAGTCGGCCCCGACTCATAACGACCCCTCCTTGGGTTTCCGAGGTGGAATCACTAGGGAAGTAAATTGCCCCATCTTCCTTCCGAGGAGTGACTGGTGGGTTTGAACCGCCAACCTTCTGGTTAGCAGTAAAGTGCCTTAGGCACTACTCTATACCACTTGTAAATTCCAAGTATATTTTCTAAGAACAAAGATATCCTTATGCATAATCACATCAAATTGAAGAAGTTTAATGCTGGTATCACACTTCTAAGGAATCATTAGTACATATTCCAATTTCTTCAAACCTCTAAAAAATTATAATGCCCCCCCCCCCAGTATAATTGAGTCCAGTATCACCTTTTGGATTTAGTTGTCCTGTGTAACTGAATAATCTTTAAGTAACAAATTCTAGTCCCACTTGGGTATGCCATGATAATTGTGTGTAGGGTAAATGGATTGTACTGAGTATGTTGTCTGTCCATCATTACACTTCCAGACCTCTAAGTGAGTCCTCTGTATAGTTATGAGATTTCATCTTTATCTTGAGTGCCTACTAGTTCTGTTTTTTTCTTCTTTTGCAAATAACATGCCCTGCATATAATATATGGAAATGATGAAATTAAGTAAAAAATTCTTGTATAGCATGCCTGTGCACATATTGCGCTTATCTTGTGACATTTTCGGAAGAGAGTTTTGGCATCATTTACCTGTCCTTCTTTATTACAAGTGAATCATAGTGCTCCATTCATTTTCTTTCATCTGCTTATGTGTATAAAAATAGTCTGAAAATGTTACTTCTATAGTTCCTTATTCATTCGTGCTCTTTGGTTTCAACATGAGGTCCCACTGTTTCATTCATACTCTATCCACAACAAACCCATAAAACCAAATTCACTGCCATCGAGTCGGTTCCAACTCACAGCAACCCCTTCTTGGGTTTCCGAGGTGATATCTCTAAAGAAGTAGGTTTCCCATTCTTCCTTCCAAGGAGTGGCTGGTAGATTTGAACCACCAGCCTTCTGGTTAACAGTCAAATGCCTTAGGCCCTATGCCACCAGAGCTCCCATGAGGTAGGTTAAAATCCTTTGCTCACAAAGCCTTCAAGAGCTAGCCTTTGCCTAGCTCCTACCAGTTTATCAGGACTTTGCACTCACCCTGATATTTATATTTTTGAAGAGCCATGTTATTTTCCGTCATAGGGTTTACACATTTACTCTTTGCTTTGCCTGGAGCATTCTCCCTGTTTTTGAAGAAGCTTAGTTATGAAGGGGGAGCTCTGGTGGCATAGTGCCTAAGGCATCTGACTGCTAATCAGAAAGCTGGTGGTTCTAACCCACCAGCCCCTTATCATAGGAAAGACTGAGCGATCTACTTCTGTAGAGACACCGCCTCAGAAACCCAAGGAGGGGTCGCTATGAGTAGGATTCGACTCGATGGCAATGAGTTTGGTTTGTTTGAGTTAAGAAGGAAAGATGAGAGTAAACAGAATCTAGAGTGAGTTTATTTTGTGTGTGGTTTGTGTTGTTTGATGAGTGCATGTTTTAATGACAGTCACATTTATTTTATAAGTGGAGGGGGAAGAGTCAAAGGATACAGGAAGACAGGAAAAAGATAATTAGCAGAAGGAAGTTCCTGAAGAGATGGGCAGAGATGAGATATAGGACACAAGTGATTAATGTCCAGCTGGGAAAACTCACTGGTAGGTGTGCCAGGAGTTGAAGAAATTTGGCTCTACTAGCCTCCATTTTTCACTGTGAAATAGGAGGCTTGGTCATTTGCTTGGATACTTAGAGTGAGGAGGCTGAAAATGGATGAGAGGATTGAGGGTGAGAGTGAATGGACAACAGGACCAAGACGTAAATTGGGGAAATTACGGGACAAAGGATTCCATGTCCTGTTTCTCAGATAGGAGAAGTGGAAAGCAGTGAGAGTCTAGAAGTGATCTACACCTTGCATAGTTTGAGTGCAAAAGAAATACCTGTATAGGGTGCCTGAGAGGGTCCCATGGAGTCTTGGCCTACTAGAAGAGTGGAAGAGTTTTCCTGTGGGGTAGAGTGGCACAGATGCAATAGATGAGGCTCATAGGAGTGAAGAGGAAGGAAAACTCACCTGTGAGAGCTGGCTGGCTGGCTGGCCGGCCCAACAGATAAATTGAATGTCCATTGGTTCTGCCCTGTGCCTTGCCGTGTCTAACATCTCTAATGGGAGATGATAAAAATCCTGGGCAACATGGAAAGATCTTCTGAAATCTCGTGTTTTAGGAAAATGTAATTGGCTTATAAATAACATAGAAAATATCTTACAAGGTAAACCTTAGTTCAGCTATCACTTAAATGAAAAGAACTTGTAAATGTTTGTGTTGTAAGGTCTGAGTTGGATGAGGAATTTCCACTGAGAATTGGAACTGAAAAAAAATGTGCAGTGATAGAAATGATGATCGTTATGTTCTGAGCCTTTGGAATATAGACCTTTGCTTTTTCCTTTCCAATAATTTTCTGCCTGAAGCAATGGCACCTCTAAGTAATACTGTATTAAATCGTTTGATTAAACTGAAAGATCATTATACAAAAGTAGATTTAAAAATTAACTTGAACTCCCTATTTTTGATCTGGGATAAAATAAACCTGAATTTCATATCCAGAGAGCTTTTTTCTCTCCTTGCACTGTACCATGAAGATTCTTTCATTTCTGTGATTCTTTAGGTGTATGTTTATTGTCTGGTCATCTTAAAGGAGCATTTCAAATAAATAATACCTATTCAGTTCCCCCTACCATTTAATTATAATTTTATATAAGCTATGTGAATGTTATTTTTGTAGCAATATATCAATTATATAATATCTTTGTGTTATTGGCTTCAGATGGGGACAAAGCTATTAATCTTACTATTAGAAACAAACACAGATGGAAGAGAAATCAGGCAGAGAAGGACACCACAGGAGATTTCAGGGCAAAACCTAGGACTTAAAATTTTGCCTGACTTCTGAACTGGAAAAGTAGTGGTAGTGTTCTGTTTTATAAATTTGGTGATTGAAAACAGTATAAAATGGTCATTTTAGAGAAGTCCAGGATTTAAAGAGCTATTGTTCTTTGATTATAAAAAAAAAAACTTCCTTTCTGTTAAAGGAAACAAACACTGCACTGTGACAGTGGCTCTGGTGTTGCTGTGGTTAAAGCATTGAACTGGTAACCAAAAGGTCAGCAGTTCAAAGCCACCAGCTGCTCCACAGGAGAAAGATGAAGCAATCTGCTTCCGTAAAGATTTACAGCTGTGGAAACCCTATGGAGCCGTTCTACCTTGTCCTTATAAGGTTGCTGTGAGTTGGAAAAGACTCAGTGGCAGTGGGTTTTTCCCCGCTGCTCTAAAGTATAATGATCATACTCTGGGGTTAGGGCTTCTGGGCTTATAGTGTCAGCTATGTCACTTGACAGTGGAGAGGACCTTAGACAAGTTGCTGATAACCTGAAGCATCAGTGTGCTTATCTGTAAAATGAGGAGATTAAAATACCTGTTTCTTAAGCAAAACTTCCCCAATATATGTTCCCCTTGAGAGAAGGTCTGAGATGTTGATCTTCATGGCCTTGTCTCCCAAAACCTCTAGCAGTAAAATAGACTCATTGGTTTCTAGTGGGAAAGTAGTGGGAAAGTTGAGGAGGCAAAAAGAGTTGTAAGAATGAAAGTCTTTGACTTTATACATAAAAGTGAAAAATCAGTCATCCCTTTTTCTTATAAATCCTCTGCCATTGAGTCAGTTCTGACTCATAGCGACCACCATTGGGTTTCCAAGGCTGTAAATCTTTACGGAAATAGATTGCTTCATCTTCCTCCCACAGAGGAACTGTTGAGTTTGAACCGCCGACCTTCTGGTTAGCAACCAAATGCCTTACCCACTACTCCACTATAGCTCCTTATTATTATTACTTTTTTCTTATGGACATATAACAATAAAGATGGCTTAGGACAACGACCCACTTGTTTTACACAGGATTTAGGAAATTGCTTTTTTCCCCTTGGTATCTTTTAGTGTCTTTTGAATAAGTTTCACATATCTAAGACAATTTAAGAAAACTATAAATAAAACTATTCACACATCCTCCCACCCTAATCTAACCTTAGAAGATTTGCGTTTCCTTCTGATTTTTTTTTCTACAATATTCATTCTTTGTCCATATTTGTGTTTCTAAATACTGAAATAAAAATATATATGCCCATACTGGTAATGAAATTAGGAAGCTATAACTTTCTCATATTTCCAGACAATGAATATACAGTATACTTTGCATGTAATTTTTACCTCCTTCCATCAAGTGTAACAATATGTTGAATTTGCCATGGGCCTTTAAAGCTTCGATGTTGTGAAGAGCTCTGCATGAAATTTTAAAGAGACTGGACCTTTCATCTGTACAACAGCAGGACACCCTTCTATAGGGACAAGAAAGGAAGAGAGAGAGAGAACATTTCTGAGGCAATAGCAAAAAATAACAGCAGAAGCAATTATTTCATGAAAGGTTGATTTTTTTTTTCCTTTTCCATATATATATATATTTTTTTTTTCAGATTTCTTAGCTGGAGATTGTCTGCCTTATTACCTTCGTCTCCTGGTATATGTTTAATTTGCATGTTCACATGGTCAAAATGAGGGGAAAGATTCATAAAAGAAAAGATGTTTATTTTAGAAGGTGATGTTATTCATAATAGCATTTAAATGTATTTGCAAGGGATCTGCAAGTTGGGAATAATGGAAGAAACTAAATGTAGCATTCCCTAGAGTCCTTAGTCTGTTTATCTGCTTGAGGTAGTGAATAACGTAGGCATTTTCTTATCCTGATTTTACTTCTTTTTTCTCCTTGAAACATTAGCACAGGCTTTGACTGTTTTGGGATGATAAGAGATTTTTATCTCTCAATTTCTGTGGCTAATAGGAGCTCTGGTAGCATAGTGCCTAAGGCACTTGACTGCTAACCAGAAGGCTGGCTGTTCAAACCCACCAGCCACTCCTCGGAAGGAAGGTTGGGCAATCCTACTTCCGTAGTGATACTGCCTCTGAAACCCAAGGAGGGGTCGCTATGAGTCGGGGCTGACTCGACAGCAAATAACAACAACAACAATTGCAGCATGCTTTTTTTTTTTTTTCACTTTAGGGCGGGGCTTTACACTCCTGGCTGTGAAGCTAATTGGTATCAGTTCTTGTGTTGGGTATATCATCCTACCGGCAATGGCAATAACCAAACTTGAGCATCCCTTACTTTATGGGGATCCTGAGAAGTCTCAAAACAAAACATTCAGGGTTTTCTGTGGGTGGGATCTGAACCTCTCCCTTGAAGTTTGAGAGCCTTCCAGAGACTTATGTCTTTGTAGAGAGGATCGTGTGCCTCTCTGGATATTACATATATACATGGCATTTTCTTCCTCGTTTAGCTATTTATTTGTTGGATGACTTGCTTTAATTTCTCTATCTATTTACTTTTCTCCAGGATGTTGAGAGGACTGATAAGGTAATATTTGCTTGGGCTTTGAGGTCTTTGAAAGAAAACCCCCTGTGTCGGTTTTTCACCTCTTCCAAATTAGCACAAATATGTTATTGTTGTTATGTGCCCGTCGAGTCAGACCCAACTCATAGCGATCCCTCCTTGGGTTTCCGAGGCAGTATCATCATGGAAGTAGATTGCCCCATCTTCCTTCTGAGGAGTGGCTGGTGGGTTTGAACCGCCAGACTTCTGGTTAGCAGTCAAGTGCCTTAGCCAACATGCCACCAGAGTATAGTGGCTCAAAATGGCAAAAAAAAAAAAAAAAAAAAAAATTTATTCTTTTACTGCTCTGGATGCCAGAAGCTTGAGACAAGTATTAAGGAGTTAAAATTGAGGTGTTGGCAGTGCTGCTTTCCTTCTGGAGGCTCTAGGGGAAAATCAATTTCTTTCTCTTTTCTTGCTTCAAGAGGCTACCTTAGTTCCTTGGCTTATGGACCTTTCTTCCACTTTCAGAGCATATTATTCCAGCCTCTGCCTCCAACACTCCGTCTCCTTCTCAAGACCCTTAATGTAATGTCAATCTGCAAAATATATTTTATCGTGTCAGGTAGCATATTCACGGATTCTGGGTATCAGGACATGGACATCTTTGCTGGACATTATTCAGCCTACCACACCACTACAAAATGATATACCATACAATTTTTGTAACGTTCATCCTATTTTTTCATGCATGAATGCACAGATCATTTCATCCTCAAATACCAGTGACAGTGTATTTGTTCAGTACACAAGAGAGAGTTTTGTTCATATCCTTTTCAAAGTTCACCCTAAGATTGAAGCTGTGATTAGCTTCAGGGGAGCAAAATTCTTCCTGAGTGGCTCTGTGTGTAATTGGGATGGTTGTTTCTTTGTCTTTGAGAGACTTAAAGAACTCTGAGGAAGCAAATGTTTAGGGCTCATCACTCATGGCTCAGCCTGATGTCTGCAGGTACAAATACATTGTAATCCTCTTACAGTCCCAGCTATTCTAAACTTCCTGAGGGGGCAGAGATGTTTTCTTTCTTCACCTCACTTTCATTAAAGATCTCTTCATTTTTAGGACAAACTTCTCTCTGACCAACTGATGGCAGTTTTAGGAAGACAGACTTCCCCCTATGCTTCATTAAACTTAGTCACTGTCCTTGGTGTTCCCATAACTCCTTGTGCATATTTTTATTGCAACTCTCATCTCTTTATATTATAGTTATTGGTTTCTGTGTCTCCTACTAAATTGACTTGCTTGAGGGCAGGGGTCCTGCCTTATTTATTTTCTTATTTTACTTGGCACATAGTAAACATTTGGCAGGGATTGTTTTTTTTTTTTTTTTTTTTTTTTCCAGCCTGAAATACTAAACAGCTTTCAGTGGATCTCGTAGCCTGTAGAGTAATGTCCAAACCCTTAGTGGATTATGAAAGGTCCTTTCGTACCACACCCTTTTCTTTGCTGTTCCTTGCTTTCTGTTCACTTCATGCCCTCTCTATGTTGTACTGTTTTTTGTTCTCCAAACCACCTTCCATTTTATTTTCAAATCTTGGTTTCCGATGTAATAATAGAAAAACTAATGCTTGAGAGGCTTACTCTGTTAGTCTCAGTATTATTCATTGTCCAGCTCTCACATGCATATGAGGCGATTGAAAATACTATGGCTTGGGTTAGGGGCACCTTAGTCTTCAAAGAGACATCTTTGCTCTTCAGCACTTTAAAAGAGGTCTTTTGCAGCAGATTTGCCCAGTGAATGAGGAAGACCGAAAAAGAGTTGATGCTTTTGAATTGTGGTGGTATCAAAGAATACTGAAGGTACCATGGACTGCCAGAAGAACTAATACATCTGTCCTGGAAGAAATACAGCTGGAACACTCCTTGGAAGTGGGAATGGCCAGACTTCATCTCATCTACTTTGGTCATGTTGTCAGAAGGGACCATTCCCTGAGGAAAGATACCATGCTTGGTAAAGTGGAGGGTCAGTAAAGGAGAGTAAAGCCCTCAACGACTGCAGTAATGGGCTCAGGTATGGCAAGAATTGTGAGGCTGGTGCAGGACTGGGCAGTGTTTGGTTCTGCTGTGCACAGGGTCACTGTCAGTCGAAGCTGACACAACAGCACCTAACAACAGCAGCAAGTCTCAATATAAAGCACAATGTCCCTATGTGGCTTATATTTCGTATGACCATCTTGAGGCTTGGGGAGCTACATGACTTCCCAGAGACCACATAGCTAGTAATGAGTGGCTCTGGGCTTTGAACTGAGACATCTCAGGTCTGGTGTCTATACTGATAACTACTGCTGTCTCCTAATGTGGGCCTTCATTCCACAGGGACTGCTTTGCATTTCCCTTCTGTTCTTCAGGATGCTTAAAAGACCTCTATTGAGGATTTGAGGAGCTCTGGTAGCATAGTGGCTAAGTCACTTGCCTGCTAACCAGACGGCTGGCGGTTCAAACCCACCAGCCACTCCTCGGAAGGAAGGTTGGGCAATCCTACTTCCGTAGTGATACTGCCTCGAAAACCCGAGGAGGGGTTGCTATGAGTCGGGGCCGACTCGATGGCACATAACAACAACAACAACATTGAGGATTTGAGTTTTGGGGTAAAGGTTTTAATTGTGAGGGTTCTTTTTATAGTTGTACTGTTAGACCCTTTAGAGAACAATGAATAGATCCACTCTGAGAAACTCCTTGGAACCTACTCCAAACCACATGTCTCAATCAACCATAGCCGTGAAAGCCCATGTGATAGTTGGAGCTGTGTGTCAACTTGGCTGGACCACAATTCTGTGTGGTTTAAGCAATTGTGGTGTGGGTTGTTCTCATGATGGGATCAGATGCATATGTTTTGAGCAGCCATCTGTTGAAAGGGAGTTTCTCTAGGGGTGTGGCCTGCTTCCAGTATATTTATGGACATCCTGGGAAAAGAGACACTCTTCTGTGGATTGGGATTCTGTCGTGCTGCTTACAACTGTCCATGAGCGAACAATCTACCATTCGGCCTGGAGATCTTGGCTTTATCATTTGTTGGAGTCAACAGCCAGTATACTGCCTGCCAACCTTGAGCTCCTCAGCCCCTGCAGCTGCGTGAGTTAGGAAAAGCCTCCAGCTTGATGTTTGATCCAAGAACTTTGGACTTGCCAGCTTCTATAAGTGTGTGAGCCATTTTCCTAAGATAAATTTCCCTTTCTTTCGCTATATAATAAGCTTTCCTGGTTTTGTTTCTCTAGAGAACCCAGTCTAACACAGCCCATAACTGATTTCAAAAAAAAACACACAGATGAGCAGAGCGTCAGCTCCCATTCCCTCTACCTCTTTGGTGTCCAAACTCTTTTGTTGAAAACAATAGATCTGATTCTTCAAATAATACCTGAAGTAACGCACTATATACAACAAATGAGTGGACGTATATTTTCTGTCAATATGTCTTACCAGAATTGTTACGTAGATCCTTTTCTTAAGCTTACGGACACAGCAACTTCCCCACCCCCCTTGCCATAGTTCTTTATGTATTTTTACTGTGGCTCTATGGGGAGATCCAATTGACCTAGGTTTATGAGATGTATATATTCTTCAACAGTGTCTTTTGTCAATCACTTGGATTGTGTGAATTCAAAACAGGAGTAAACAGGAGTAAAACAGCAAAAGTGTTAATATACCTAAAGGACCATACAGGTGCCAAGTAGGGGAAAAGATCACATATGACCAGTGGATGGTGGTTTACTTTCTAAGAGGCTTATTGGGGTGATACGACTTGGTGAATCCGTGGTTCAGGCACTAGCTGTTGTCCTGGTAGGCTGAGGAATTAGATGTTGCCCACACATGGAGTGGCTCAGTTGGCTTGCTATTTGGACCAGATGAATCTATGGATCAGAGTCCTTGTTGTCCAAAAAGTGTTTGAAAGGATATTATCACCATTTGTCTTTTGAGGCCCCCCCTTTTTCTTCCTGCACTCCCATGGCTAAGCAATACATTTTCTAATTGATCCATTATTTGCTCAGTGAGGATGTAGTCAAATATTGCTTGCCCAGGAGCCATTTTGTCTCTGTTACAGGAGAGAGCACATCATGTTAGTTAAGAACATAGGCATTGGTATAAAACAATGGGCAATAATTGTTGTTTTTGATAACAATAATCAATAATTATCAGGGTTCAAATCTTGGCACATGTAAACCAAATGACTCTTGTTGATTTCCTTAACCTCTCTAAGCTTATTTATCCACTCAATAAAATGGGAATAATCATTCCCACTTCTCCTAGGGTTGCTGTGAAGATTAAATGAGATACAGTACTTGAAACCCTTGGTGTTTGGCACAGGAAGATTGCTCAGCACTTGGTAACTGCTAGCTTTGTTATTTTAGGTGACCTCTGCTCTTTATCTTCTGATCTAGTTTGTGTTGATTTTCAAGCTTAATTTTCAGAGAATCATCTTGCTTCCCTTACTTCCAGACTCTGAGCAGTTGTTGTCTTAGTTCTAAGTTCTGGATGGTCCTCAAGGGTCAACCACAGGATCTCTGGAACATCTAACTACTCAGCTTCTCCTTGTTTCTGTAACTGAGAAAATTATATTACAAGTGTACCCAGTGCTAGTTTGTATCATATCTGTGTTCAGTGCTGACCGCTTCATTTATTTGTACCAGAACAAAAGTGAGGACATCCTTCCAGAAGGCCTGTAAAAATTGTATGGTGCAGGAGGCATCTGACCTCCTCTAACTTCAGGAGGGGAGGAAGAATCATTACCTACAGCAACAGCCAAAGGTTAATTCCTGTGAGGTGGAGGTCAGGTATGCCTCCACCCTCCGAGCCTCTTCACCAGTCCTGTTCCAGCCACCCATCCCACAGCACTCTCTACTTCTCTGCTGGGCTTGTGATTCATTGCAGTGGCCACATAGAACTCACACACTTACAGTTAGGCGGTTTATTAGGGAAGTGTAACGGGTTACAATTCAGGTTCAGGAATGCTCAGGATGTAGTTCTTTGATCAGGACAGTCTCTTCTCAGCTATGCCTACAGGCAGGCCTCTGTCTGGTCCTCAGTCTCTGCCCTACTTGGGCAAGTGTTAAAAAGCTCTTTCAGCTCTGCTGACAAGGGCTCAGAGGCTCTCCACTTTGCCAGTAAGTCTTGGCCTGAAGACACACAGTTCTAGCTCCGTGGTTTAGCAAACCTAGAGAGCTCTGGTGGGGTAGTGCCTAAGGCATTTGACTGCTAAACGGAAGGCTGGCAGTTCAAATCCACCAGCCACTCCTTGGAAGGAAGATTGGGCAGCCTACTTTCATAATGGCAGGTCACTAGTTGAAGTCTAGAGACAGTCCCAAGATCAACAGGAAACATGGCAGGCTGCTAAACGAAGACTTAGCTACATGCATGGTCCAAGCATGCAAAACAGCTACTGAGCCTTTCTCAAAACTTCTTGTATACTGGAAGCAGACCACAGACCTAAGGGAGCTACTCAGCTGCTCCAGTCGAGTCTACCACTCAACCTGGCCCAGCCAAGTTGACATATAACCTTAACTACTACAAATACTGTATAGAGAAACTATTGCTTTTCTTCACACTCCTAATCACATACCCATTTAATAACTAATAGCTACTGTTTTAATATATATCATTCTTGACTTTTTTTGGTATGTATTTATATACTTTATTATTAAAAAATATTATTGCACTACATTCTTCAACACCTGCTTCTCTTATTTAACATTTCTTCATCTTTTCATGTCAGTACATACCCAATCCACCACTTCTTTTAACAGTTTACAGTTTTCTGTATCTGAATCAATATATATTTTTTCTTTTTTGATTTTTGCAGTGTTTCCTCCCCTCCCCTTCCACCCTTGGTAACCAACAAAGTGTAAATCAATATTTAACCATGAGAGTATTGATGGATTTCTAATTTTTTAATACTAAAACCAAGATGCCAGTGAACGGTTTTGAGTCAAAAGGCATGTATCCAATTAAAATTTTGATAGATGTTATCCAACTCTCCTAAGAACCTATACCAATTTATGATCCTAATACATAGTGACCAAGAAGGCCTATTTCCATACACATCCACCAATACTGGATCTTATTTAAGCTTCTTAATTTTTAATCTCATGGGCAAAACACTTCATTTTAATTTGTATTTTTCTGATTATTTGTGAGATTAGCCTCTTCTTACAAGTTTTTTTTTTTTTTCTCTCCTATTTGTACTTCTTTTGAATAGTATTGATTTATTCTTTTTTTAGGTTTTCTTTTAGGTTGTTTACCTTTATTGTTACTTTATAGGAGCTCTTGATATATTATGGACTTTAGCCTTTTCTTTGTTAAACATATGACTATTTTCTTCTAGCTGCTGTTCTTTTATTGTGGGTTTTTGTAAAAAATCTTTTTCTGTATATAAATCAACCAAATCCATTGTTGTCTAGTTGGTTGTGACTCATAGTAACCCTGTAGCACGGAATAGAACTGCCCCATAGGGTTTTCAAGGCTGTAAATCTTTACAGAAACAGACTGCCTTATCTTTCTCCTGTGAGGTAGCTAGGTTTGAAGTGCTGACCTTTAGTTTACCGGCTAAGCACTTAACCGCTGTGCCACCAATGCTCATTTACTATGTATAGAAGTTTTAAATTTTGTAGAGTGGTTTTTTGCTTTCTTACTAATTTTTTTATGTGAACTTGGAAGTTTCAAAATTGATCTCCCCCATGGTGAAATAGGCTAATGTTTGTTAGAGATATGCCACGCCATCTTGCGTGGCTCTTCTGGGTTCTTCGTCATTCTCTGCTGCCCCACCCAAGGTCATAAGTCAATTAAAGGAAGTAGAAACTGAGCTTCCTGCAAGGCGCGAATTTTAAAAGGCAACATAGCCTCTGATAGGTTAAAACTCTTCCCCCAGCTCTGATGTACAACCTCCTAACCCCAGGTCTATATAAGACCACCCTCTTCCTGCTCTTCCTCTTCCTCTTCTTCCTCTCTCTTCTTCCCTTCTTCCTCTTTCTTTCTTCTTCTCTTCTTCCTCTTCTCCTCTTCTTCCTCTTCTTCTTCCTCCTCTTCTTCTTCTGTCCTTCCTCAGTGCAGGCACCCTTTTGCCTCCTTAATAAAATCTCCTGTTGGGTACCCTGGTGTGTGGCATGGTCGTTGAGTGCCGACGGAGCTCTAACAATGTTATTGATACATTACAAATAAAAGTGTAGCACGTGAAGTTTAAAAGTCTTGTTGCAAACTCCAACTGTTTTCCTATCCAACTAACAAGTATTTATTGAATATCTACCATATGTTTAGTGTGTTGATAATAGAAAAATAAGTATAAAACATGGTTTCTGCCTTCAAGGCATTTGTACATGAATCATGAACTCTTACATGTATCTTAGAACATTATGTTGTTGTTCCATGCCATTGAATTGGTTCTAACTCATCCCGACCCTATAGAACTGCCCCATAGGATTTCCTAAGCTGTAATCTTCACAGGAGCAGATTGCCATATCTTTTCTCTTTGGAGCTACTGATGGGTTTGAACTGCTTACCTTTCAGTTAGCAGCCAAAGGCTTAACCACTGCCCCACCAGGGCTCCTTTAGAAAATTATATAAGGTATTATTTAGCCAAGTGATAAATTTTGCTACAGAAAAAAAAGCATCATGATTCAGAAGGAACAAGGTGAATGGAGTATGTGTACCAGTTCCTGGTGAGGCCTCTAGGCATAATGGAAAACGGAACTGGGGCTTAAAGCCTAGGAAGGGTTTAAGTATGGAATTAGAGAACCTGCATCAGTTAGCTATTTCTGCATGAGAAACCACCCAATAGTTTTTGGTTAAAAAACAACCATTTATTTAGTTCATAATTTTGTAAGTTGACACTTTTGACTGGGTTCAGCTGGGCAGTTCTTCTGCTCTGGGCCAAGCTTGGCTAATCTCACTGGCCTTTTTTTATGCATATGTAGTTACCTGATTTCCTGGGGCTGACTGGTTTATAATGATTGTATTGGGGACAGCTAGGATGACTGGGGCCTTTTTCCACATGGGCTCTCAGTCTTCCACAGGCTATCCTGGGTTTGTTTCCAGGGTGGTAACAGAGTTCTTAGAGTATAAGACTGGAAGCTGAAAGGCCTGTGAAGCCTAAGCTCAGGACTGGTATACTGCTACTTTTTTCTTGGCCCAAGGAAGGCCAGCCCAGATGGAAGAAGGGAAAAGAGCTACTATACCTATTGACAGGAGGAGCTGTAAAATACTGTGGCCAGTTTTGCAGTGTACCGTAATTCAGACTCATGTTTGCTGAGAATTTAATCCTTGCATTTATGTCTGATGATCATGATTGATTAAATTCTATCCTTGATTAGGCTGGGTGAAAATATAAGGAGTGGGAGAACAGACATATAAATACAAATGACTTCTTATTTTCCCCTGGGCAGCATGTATATTGGCTTTTTAGGGACACTTTCTTTTATCCTTTCTCAAATAGGACAGGTTAGAAACATGATATCTGGATTTTTAGACTGTCTAGAATGACATATAATGCTGTCGCCTTTCTTTATTTTTTACTTTTTTTTTTTTAATCGCATAATAAAAGATGTGGAAGACATGGTGTTCAGTTCTTGCACCAAATGTCATGATCATGAATGTGAAGCATTAAAAAAAAAAAAAAAAAAAAGACAATTTTCCAAGTTAAAAGAGCCAGCTTCCAGTTTTGATTACAGTATTTTCCAGTTAGTTGACTTTGCTTACAGTTTGTAGCTTAAATGATTAGTATGGTTCCTCTTACTTTATTTTGGCTTTGCGTAGGCAGTCCCAGGAAGTGCATTAATTTTTGTGTTTACTATTTGAAGGTGAAGGGAGGTGACTACTAAGTGTTTTCTCTAAGCTTCTTTCCCTTCTAACAACCATGGTAGCTTCTCAGTTCAGGCAGTAGATATGAAGTTCAGGAATAGTCCCATATTACTGCTGTTCATGGCTGTGTTTATATAGTGTCTTGGCCAAAACTTTAACACACAATGAAGGGTGAATAATATCAGAGTCTAACTTAATAGATGGTGCTTGTTAAAAATTCAGGGTTATTTCCTGCTGTTCTCAATTCTTTCTTAAGAAGCAGAGACACCTTGAGAATTCTGTAAATTTATATATAAAAGCAATAGCTTTGCCTGGTTTCTCTCTTGTTCTTGTATGTGTAAAAATTATGATAATTAAGATAAATATGCTGCTTAATAGATGAACAGTGTATCATGGTAGAGTTATGGTGAACACTGGAGCCAGAGTCTTGTTTGAATTAGGAGGATGTCTGCTGAGTAAAGGCACCCTATGGAGATATATAAGGCCAGAGCTTCCAGCAGTCCCATACTGTCTTCATTGAGAGACATATTTATATCTTCCAGACTAGTAATTAATCACTCAGTGGGTTTTTTTTTTAAGGGGGCGTCATGCATTCACAGAGGATCTTTTTGTACTGCCAGGAACCACAAAGCATGGGCACAATTAAAATGCTGATTTAATTTATTATATTGAGGCATAGAACAGGAATGTTTAAATGATGTTGACGGGGCCAGAATTTCAGAACCACCTTTATAAAAAGAGAAAGCAAATGCCTACCCCCTTAAATTAAATTATATTAATAACATGTTTCTGTAAGTTGCTTGGAAGCAAAATAAAGCTCTTGACATTAATTAAAAATTGAAGATGTTGTATCATTTGTTGTTAATGTGTAGTCTTTGTTAGGGGGAACTACATTTCACAGTGATCTATTTATGAGAATTAAATGGGGAAAATTGCCTATTGAGCAAATGTCGCTTAATAAGGCTGCTTTTCTTAGAAATATGGATGCTTAAGTAACTAAAATGTTTTTATATTCCAATAATGGTTTGTAATTTTGATCCTCTCAAAAATTGTCTTTGTTACTTCAGTTTTGATATTTCCCCACAGAATTCCATTGTCAGGAGGCATATGAACTCTAAAACCAAGAAGGCTTTCATATATCTTGGGGTGTCGGGTAACATGTATTCGCAAAGAGAATTTCATCTGAAATAGATGTGGTTAGGTGCGTGGACCTCCTCCAAATACCTCTGCAGGATGAGGAGCCAGAGGGCCCCATTAGCAGCCGTTAACTAGCTCTCCTCTAATAAACGTTATGTTCTGTGCTTCGAAACTGCAAACTGCGCTTTCCTGGTTTAACACAAACTGAAGTGCCATGAGGTAATGGGAGAGTTGTTTGGCCTGCTGTACCACAACAAGAGGGAGCTCATTGAATCACCTTTGTGAGGCCCTCACATGCAGATGTTGTTGTTGTTGTTATGCAGATAGTATTCTGAAAAGTTTCACATCTCCAGTGGTGGGGGGAGGTATATCTTGCCCTAGTTTAGATTTTATTTTCTTTTGGCACTGGTGCAAATGCTTGACTTGGGTTTTGAAAGCTGATCTTTAATGAAACTCTTAGTCAGTGTTAAAAAAAGGTGTGTTCTTCGGTGAATGAAATAAATAAACCATTAATGATGCATGTTGTCTCCTACTACGTTATTCCCACTTTTTGTAGATCTTGATAGTCCAATTATGGAATGGAAATTAATTGACCCCTGTTGGTCTTGATAATTCGGTAGTGGGACTGCAAATTGGATGGAAGAAATGGAGTAGTTTGTCCAAGTATGTTCCCTGATGCTTAAATTTAAAGCAGTTTCAGTGAAGTCATTTATTTTGTGCACTTTTACATGGTATGAGTTTTCTTCTGGGAAATGCTCTGTTTTTGCATAAAAATACTTTGACTTAGGTAATAAATAATAATTAACTGTTGTTGACAAATGTATCTTCCCTTTACTCACCTCCCCAACGTCGATTTAACCATCAATTCCTGTGACTTCTATTTCTTAATATCTAAATGTCCCCTATCCTTCCTCCCATCCTGGGCTGCCAAAGTCTGATTTGCTAATATATACCCCCTGCTAGGCTATAAACTAATTGAGGGCATGAATCACATCTTTTTTGATTTGGCCATAGTAGGTGATCAGCATGTATTCATATAAGTTCATCTATATTCCAAGTTTCATATAAATAACTTAATTCAGTCATTCTCAGCTGGGGAGGGGTGGCACATTTCTCCATTCTCCCCCAGAGAACATTTGGCAATGTCTGGAGATACTTCTGAGGCTCACAACTTGGGGAGTCGGATGCTATTAGTGGGTGGAGGTCAAGGACGCTGCTAAACAATAAAGCACAGGACAGCCTCTCACAACAAAGATTTACCCTGTCCAGAATGCCAATAGCACTGAGGTCGAGAAACCCTACTTTAATTGGATTTTCAAAATAACTCTCCCGAGTGGATAGGTAGTAAAAGTTTCCTCACTGTAGTTTTGAGAAAAATTAGTCAAAGAGATTAAATGGCTTATCCAAGTCCAGCCAAGTAAGTTAGTAATTGTACCGAGATTCAAACCTAGTCCCTTGGTTCCAAATCCAGACAAAAAATAGACTATTGCAATAAGTTGTAAGACTGTTGTAATTTTTGTCTTTAATTATATGGATAATTAAATTAGACTTGAGCCTTGGAAATTCATCCACATTCTCCTCAAAAGTAATAATCATTAAGTAAGGCAGACGATACTGAGCATGCTTATTTGAAAGATACTTGTCACACCACAGATTCCTTTTGGTCTTGTATAAAAAAGTCAGTTTCCTAGGCATATGTCTTAGAAAACCTTTATGTAGTGAAGTCAGTCAATCATACATAGATTCTGTTAATATTGTTCTGAAGAATTAGCATTTATAAATATTTTTATATAATTAAAATTGAGACCTCGAATATCTGAATTTGTTATTATGTATTTTGGTCTAGTATCTAACTAATTTTCAGTGCAGCACCTATATACATTCTAAGGAGCTCTGATGGTATAGAGGTTGAGGCATTTGGCTGCTGTCCAGAAGGTCTCTGGTTTGCACCCACCAGCTGCTGTGTGGAAGAAAGATGAGGCAGTCTACTTCTGAAAAGATATATGGCCTTGGAAACCCAGTTGGGGTCACTATGGGTCAGAATTGACTTGATGGCAATGAGTTTGGTTTGGGTTTTATGTACATTCTAGGTCCTTGGGTGATGCAAATGGTTTGCTCTTGGCTACTAACTAAAAGACTGTGGTTGTATCCACTGAGCACCACAGAAGAAAGACCTGGCTATCTCCTTCCAAAAAATTACCATCAGTTTAAACCCTCTGGAGTGCACTTCCACTCTGAAATGCATGGGAGCACCATGAGTCAGAATCTCAAATGCCTTCATTGACTTTGTAAATTTCTGGTTTCACTAAAGTTGAGATGGATGACTATTCCAGAACAGCTGGGTCAAAATAGTGAAAAGATAGTGTTAGAGGCAGATTCAGGTCTAAGTTTCAAATTATGATAAAGAATATATACAGTAAAATAATATATTTCAGTTCATTAATAGAGATCAAAGCATTTGAGAAATTTTTTCCAGTAAGTAGCAGATGTAGGTAGTATTGCCAATTGACTTCTTCCTTTTTTTTTTTTTTTTTTTGAATTGTGATTTGTTGGAGGTTTACAGACCAAATTAGTTTCCCATTCAACAATCCATACACATTCTGTTTTGTGGCATTTACTGTAACCCCCACACTGTAACAGCATTCTTCCCACTTCTGGCTCACGCCTTCCCTTCATCCTTCCGTCCCATCCCCTCCCACCTTCCTAGCTCTATCCCTGGGCGGATGCTGTCCTCCTCAATCTCATATACTTGATTGTTGTAATGAGTGCATACCTGCTGATACTACTCTTTACCTTAAAGGCCTGTCTGTGGTTTGGCTGACAGTTGAGTCATAGAGATTATAAGTTTAGTTCCTAGTTTAAAGGGTGTCTGAGAGCCATAGTCTTGGGGGTTTTACCAGTCTTCATCAGACCAGTAAGACTGGTCATTTTTATGATTCTGAGTTTTGTCCCACATTTTCTCTTACTCTATCCAGGACCACTTATGGTGATCCCTTTAGAGTGGTCAGCAGCGGTAGACAGGCACCATCTAGTTCTTCTAGTTTGAGGGCCATGGAGGCTAGGGTTTAGGTGCTCCGTTAGTCCTCTGGACTAATTATTTCCTGCATCTTCTGTTTTCTTCATTCTTCTTTGCTCTGGATGGGGGAAAACCAGTAGTTGCACCTTAGATGGCTGCTCAAAAGCTTTTAAGATCCTAGCTGCTATTCACCAAAGTAGGATGTACAGTGTTGTCTTTGTGGGCTAAAACTCACTGCTGTTGAGTTGAATCCGACTCATAGCGACCCCTCCTTGGGTTTCTGAGGCAGTGTCACTATGGAAGTAGATTGCCCAACCTTCCTTCTGAGGAGTGGCTGGTGGGTTTGAACCATCAGCCTTCTGGGTTCCAGTCATATGCCTTAGGCACTATGCCACCAGAGAGCGGGCTATATTACACCAATTGACCTTAGTGAAATTGATTTCTGTTTTATCTTTTAAAATCCAAATGCAGGTAGTACTGAATTGAACTATAAGATATTACCAGTATTTCACCATTTGGCCACAAAAATGGCAATTTCATGGTTCAGCCTAACAGTGGCTAAATACATTGGAAATTTAGAAAACTCTAATTGCAAAATTCCAGTTGAAGAAACATTATAAATACATTAACAAAACATCCTTATCAATACATTAACAAGAACATCAAATTCATGTAAAAGTGTGTTAGATTAATAATAGTATTTGTGATGGATGGATAGGTGAGTTGGTCATCTGATTCCTAGCAGAGCATAATGCTGTTTCTATTTAAAAATTAAAAAATTGAGAAATCTCAGATGTACTATAGGAAGAAAAGCAGGTAACTTGGCAATTTCGTTCCCCAAATCTTATTTAAAAATCTTTCAATCCAGATTGTTTAAAGTTCTGCATTTAGCAGGAATGTTTGAACATATTATTCAAAAAAGCAAAATTACACAGACCTTGAGGTGACATTATTTTACACTGAGATATTATACAAATATTATTTTAACTCATGGAATATGGCAGATGAAAGGATTAATTTTAAATTTCAGTCAAACACGTCTAAATTGTAAATAGTAGAAACTGTGGTTTCCAGATCATTTGGAATCTTTTATATTCAGCCTAACTGAGGAATATACCGTATCCCTTTAAGTAGGGCTGGTGTGAGGGAGAAACTGTGAAGCAGCCAAAGGTTGTTTTCCACTTGGTTTCAGACTGTCTCTCTCTCTCTCTCTTTTTTTAATGTTGTTTAGCATCTACTTCTGTCAAAATTGGTTTCCATGGAAGGATCTGATAAACTCACGGACAGCAGAGCAAACTGACCAAGGTTTGCTTTGTGACCACTCTCTGGAGGATAAAGGAGGGGACCAGGAGCCATTCTACAGCTTCACAAAAATTGAATGTATAGGGAAGGGAAGACATGAAATTTAAGTGGCTGCTGGGGCTAATGCATACACAGTGCAGCACCGTGCACACTATGTGATAGAGTGGTGTGAGTACTGCCAATGGATGCTATGCTCAGACCAGCGAGTGCTATGCTCAGACCAGCGAGTGCTATACTCATGCCAATGAATGATATGCTCTTGCCAATGAATGCTGTACTCATGTTAACAAATGCTATATTCATACTAATGAATGCTATACTCAAAATAATGAACAAGAGGCATTAAGTCTGTGGCCCCAGAAATAAGTAGATGAGATGAGCGATAGATCCCAGGGATGCAGATTCTAGTTTGGTGAAAAGAACACTCTCATAGAGTTTTCCAAAAATGAGATGGTCTAACCCTAAAGAGGACTTTCTCATCTTTGGAGTGGTTGAATATATATCCAGAACTATCATCCCCAAATCTGGTCACCCCTAAGAAAACCTAGGTGAGGGACTTGTTAAAAAATAACCCAGTGGTTCTGACTTAATCTGGGTGATGCCGGAAATGTGTGTTTTCTTCAGCACCTGAGGTAATGTTGATGCAGCTGGTCCATGAGCCAGCAGTTGGAAATCACTAATCTAAGTGTCCATTTGAAAAGCATGTTAAGGAGGGAATTAGGCATCACAAGGAAGATTGGGGAAAGATTCCATTTCATTATTATTTTTTTTGCAATGTTTTAGTGTGACCTCTCAGTGTTTTATTAAGAGTATTTCTGATGGTGAAAAGGTGAGAGAATTTTACAGTGAATACCTGTATCCCTACCACTTAGATTCTCTTATTAACAATTTATCATACTTTCTTTATCCTATAGCTGTGAAGGTAAAGTTTACATAAAATGACATGGACAAACAAGTATACCAGGCTGTGGGTTTTGACAAATACATACACCTGTTTGGTCAAAACCCCTTTCACATGTAGAGCATTTTGAGCACCCTGTAGCTTCTCTCCTGCTCCATCCCGGGCGGTATCCAATCCACCCGAAGGTTGTCTTCTGCTTGGCCCGGCAGTATCCAGTCCTCCACCCCAACCAACCAACCACTGTTGTGCTTTTTTTTTTTTTTTTTAACTATAGATTAGTTTTGCCTATTCTAGATCTTCATATAAATGAAATCATACAGATTATGTCTTTTAAGACTTCTTTTAACTTGAAATAATGTTTTTGAGGTTCAGTCACATTATTTTGTTCCATTTATTTTTATTGTTGAGAAATAACATCTTTTAGTGTCTATAATATACTAGGCAAAATACAGGTGCTGGGCTTACAATGGTGAACAAAACTTACCCTGGTCTTATTCTGATGGTGCCTACAATTTGGAGGTGCAGATCTTTGAGATCCTTTCCCATTTTAGATGCATTGAGGTTGTGTCGAAGACAGTGTGGTAGTTAGGTTATGTGTCACCTTGGCTGGAATGTGGTTTTGAGTGGCTGGGCAATTGGATGTCTTTATTCCCTGTGATGAAATTATAATCACTTCCTTGGTGGAAATCTGCTGTGAACAGCTAAGTAGTTGCCTTCGGAGGGGGCGGGGTGTGGCCTGCTTCTACTGTTTATGGGGAAGGTTTGAGGAAGGTCTCTGTAGTTTTTGGTACACGTCGATCCTGCATTTGGGGAAGTCTTGGCCTACTGTGTTGCTTGCCAATCTTGGGATTATTCCTGGACTTGAACTAGTGGCCTGGCATTTTGCCTGCTGATTTGGGGACTGTGCCATTTTACCTACCCACCTTGGGTTAGTCAGCCTCAGCAGCCAGCAGCTGTCTGAGTTAGGAGATGCCTCTAGCTCCAGTGGGCTTAGAGTAAGAAGCAGAGCTGAAGCTCAAGAATAGGGGTCCTTCACCCCGCCCCTAGAGCTGGCACTCTGAATTTGAACTTCAAGCCTCCTAAACCGTAAGAGAGTAAGTTGTTGTTTGTTAAAGCCATCTGTTATAGCAGCACTAGAGAACAAAGAGGGGCTCTGGTGGCGTAGTGCCTAAGGCATTTGACTGCTAACTAGAAGACTGGCAGTTCAAACTCACCAGCCACTCCTTGGAAGGAAGGTTGGGCAATCTACTTCCATAGTGATACCGCCTCAGAAACCCGAGGGAGGGTCACTATGAGTTGGATCTGACTTGACAGCAGTGCGTTGCGTTGTGTTGTGTTGTGTTAGAGAACCAAGACAGTCAGCCTATCTTGAGGAGTCCTATTAGTCTTACAACATATTTCTATTCAAGCAGCTAAAGATGTCTGGATTTGAGTACTTTACTTTTCCTAGTATCGTCTTCTCTCTCACTTACAGAGAGAACTAAATAAATCCATTGATAAAGTATAGTAGCTAATCTATGAAGAATAATGTTTGTTGTTGTTGTTAGTTGCGATCTCATTGTTTCTGAGCAGAGTCTAACTGCTCTGTAGGTTGTGACCTTTTGGAAGTGCATCACCAAGATTGTTTTCTGAAGCACTTCTGGTTGGCTTCAAATCACCAGCTTCTCAGCTAGTAGTGAAGTGCTTAACTGTTTGCACCACCCATAACAAATTATTTATTTATTTATTTTTTTTTATGGACAGCTTCACATGCCCCCCAAAAAGCAGAGGGCCATGGACCTAGTACTTCTCTTTGATGAGTGGGATAGCCAGTATCAACTTTCTCTTACCATAGAAAAAGCAGAGTTGACATAATCATTGAGGATTTCCTAAACTTAAATAGACATACACATATACAGGAAGATGGGGCAATCTACTTCTGTAGTGATATTGCCTCAGAAACCCAAGAAGAGGTCGCTATGAGTTGAGTCTGACTCGACAGCACATAACAACAACAACAAATACATATATATATGTGTGTGTGTGTGTGTGTGTATATGTGTATATATGTGTGTGTGTGTGTGTGTGTGTATATATCAATAACATAAATAATTTGAAACAAAATGAGCTAGATAATAATCCTAACTATGGAGACTCACACTTTCAGCTCATTCAATAAGTAGGTATAGATTCTGAAAATACTGGTAGACTTAAAGAGAGAGGAGGAATGATCATGGGCTGTGACTTTCGGTATACATGGATGTTACTAAGGTAGCTTTAATCACGAGCAGTGCCTGTATGTGAGGCAAAATGTGCATTCTCCAGCCTTGCTCATGTGTATGGATTGCTGGGACTGGGACCTGGGAGCTGCAGTGATGACCAGGAAGGATGAAGATGTATGTTGAAATTGGGAGGTGGTGATGTTGAATAAGTAGCAAGATGAGTGTGTAGAAAACTGAGAGAGATGAGTTGAGGTTCAAATGGAGTCTGTCAAATGGAGTCATTGAGGAGGGTGTTTGAGATGGAGATAATCCAATCCCTTGTGTGAGATATAGTCGAAGAACTTGATTGGAAGTCCATTGTTTCTCATCTTTTAAGCTTATATCCTTAGAGTTCCTTAGCAGCAGTGCACTTATTTTCAAGAGTATACTGGCAAGTCCTAGTCATTAGAATGGTTATAATGAAATAATTATTCTACTTGTATAGGAAGTTGGCAGGCTGAACATTACATTTATTTAAACATTCTGCTAAACTAATAATTTAGGACCTATGCTCTTTTATTTCATAGATACTGGTAATGTAGAAATTTGCTGTATTTACCTTAAATATGCCCCTAGTAAAAGAATGGTTTAGATACATGTAAATACCTTTTTTTTTTTTACCCTGGCGTTATGTAGTTATTTGCTAATTTTTCATAATTTAGGATTGCTTCTTGTCCAGAGCCTGACTGCTAGGGCTGGAATCAGAGCCTGGAATGTAGCTTACAAGAAGGACTCCCATGGCCGAACTAAAGAAATTAGGTTCCAGAAATTCTGTCAGAACAAACACAGAGTTTGGAAGGGACAAAGGCCATGGGCTTGGGGATAAAGTGGTGGTTGAAGAACCAGAGAGATGAGTAAATAGATCAGGCAACCCCAGATCTGGTCATGGATTGGAATGAACATGAGGCCAGAGAGGTGAAGCTGAGGTCAGCAGGGAACAAGGAGCTGAGAATAAGGATGATGGTTAAGGTTAAGCTCAACGATGGACTCCATATCTCTTGGCTGTGGTCTCACTCTCTTCAACCTGGGACCTGAAAGCAGGGCAGAACTGAACATGCCTAGATACTTTAACCATACCAACATTAATAACCAAGCATTTTATTGTACATTTTCTGTGTGTGGAATATAACTGCAGACATTACAGACCTTATTTTTTTAACTTTTTATTTTGATTTCGGTGAAATTTTATGAAGCAGATTTGTTTTACGTTCAAGAGTTCGTATACATTTTGTTTTGCGACACTGATTACATTCTTCACATTGTAACAGCTTTCTTCCCCTTCCTCCCTGTGGTCACCCTTTCCCTGTGTCCTTCTTGCCTCTATATTCCTACCTCCCTACCTTTCTCCCTGTGCAAGTGCTGCCCTTCTGATCTCCCATGGTTGATTGTGCTAAGGAGTGCATCTCTTTGGTGTAGTTGTTTGGCTCATAGATCTGTCTCTTGTTTAGCTGAGAATTAAGCCACAGGAGTAAGCTTAATTCCAGGCCTGAAGGGTGACTCAAGTTCGTAGTCTCAGGGGTTTCACCACTTTCCATCAGACCAGTAAGTGTGGTATTTTTTATGATTTTGAGTTTTGTTCCACATTTTTTCCTGTTCCATCTTACTGCTGTTGAGTCCATTCTGACTCATAAAGACCCCTCCTTGGGTTTTCAAGGTGGTATCTCTACGGAAGTAGAGTGCCCAGTCTTCTGAGGAATGGCTGGTGGGTTTGAACTGCCAGCCTTCTGGTTAACAGTCACATGCCTTAGGCACTAGGATGTCAAATTTTGATACTTTTCTGAGTGGTTGGTATTGGTAGCTGGGCACCATCTAGTTATTCTGGTCTCAGGATCATATAGGCTGAGGTTCTCATGGTCCATTTGTCCTTACTGTTTCCATATGTCTTTGATTTTCTTCACTCTTTGCTCCGGAGAAAGATAGATGAATAGTTGCATCTTAGTTGGCTGCTTGCAAGCTTTTAAGACCTCAGTTGCTAGTCACTGAAGTAGGATGTAGAACAATGTTTTCATACACTATGTTGTGCCAGTTGAGCTCGATATTCCTTGCAGCCATGGTTCCCAGCCTGCAGACCCAGTGACTCATTCCCTGAGGTGCCTACTTGTAGCTACGAAGATGTCCTAACTTTGCTTCCTGTTAGCTCTAAACTGCATACGTTTTTATAGCACATACAAATACATATTTAGGAATATAATCTACCAAAAGAGCTCTGGTGGCGTAGCGTCTAAGGCATTTGACTGCTAACCAGAAGCCTGGTACTTCAAACCCACCAGCTACTCCTTGGAAGGAAGATTGGACTATCTACTTCTGTAGTGATACTGCCTCAGAAACCCAAGGAGGGATCGCTGTGAGTCGAAGTCGACTCGACTGCAGTGAGTTTGTTCTATTTTTTTTTTTAAGCCTATGTGTGGTTGTAGGTATACTCCCATTTTCCTGTCCATACCTGATCTTCTTACTTGTCTAACTTTGTGTTCAACCATGTTGTTGTTGTTATGTGCTATTGAGTTGGACCTGACGCATAGCAACCCTTCCTTAGGTTTCCAAGGCAGTATCACTATGAAAGTAGATTGCCCAACCTTCCTTCCAAGGAGTGGTTGGTGCGTTTGAACCACCAGCCTTCAGGTTAGCAGTCAAGTGCCTTAGGCACCATACTACCAGAGTACAGTATTGTGTATGCAATAGTATTTACCTTTATTGTCTGTACTTTCTGTGCACCGCTCCTGTCTTCCTATTCCTTAGTGATACTGTGTTAGTCACATGCTTTTGTTACTTTGATTTTTCCTTCACCAATGTCAACACCTGCCTCTTAACTGTCAATCTAATTTCCCCCCTCTCCCGTTCTTGGTAACTAACAAAGAAAATATTCTTCCCTGTGTAAACAGGATATATTCCTAGTAGTGAGATTGCTGGGTCAAATGGTATTTCTATTTCCAACTTTTTAAGGAAGTGCCATACTGTTTTCCACAGTGGTTATACCATTTTACAGTCCTACCAGCAGTGTATAAGAGTTCCAATCTCTCCATATCCTTGCCCACATTTGTTGTTTCCTGTTTTGTTGAACTTTGCCATTATTACTGGGGTGAGATGATATCTAGTTGTTTTGATTTGCAGTCCGACTCGACGGCACATAACAAAACAATGGCTAATGTTGGAGCTCTGGTGGTGTAGTGCTTAAGGCATTTGACTGCTAACCAGAAGGCTGGCAGTTCAA
>NW_006921654.1:6430297-6442998 GCF_000298275.1 Orycteropus afer afer
TCTCTCAATCCTTTGAAGATACCTAAAGATAATTCTTTTGAAGTCCTTATCAGAAAGTTCCAGTGCTGCTGCTTCCTCAGGGATGTGTTCTGGATCTGCATCCTGCTCCCTTGTTTCTACCACTTTATCCTGCTTCTTTGTGTGGACTGTGATGGTCTGTTGTCTCCGATGCATCGTGGCATTGTTGTATTTAGATCTCTGTTTACTGTTTGTGAAGAGCAGCCAAGGGTGATTCAGGCTCTTGGTGGTGGTTTTTTATCATTGGCCTGTTGGTAGAGAAGGAGGTAGTGGCTCTCGCTCAGTAAGTGAAGTTGCAGGAGGTGTGAGTCTAGTTGTGTCTTATGGGGACTGTTGCTTTCTCCCGCTCAGTTAGACAAAAATTACAATTGAATAACCATTAAAAATTAAAAGCACATAGACAAAAAACACACCATGTAATCACAAAGGAACAGTAACCAAAAAAAGAGAAAAGGGTAAAAGAAGAAGAAAAAACAAGAAAACCTGCAATATCTGGGTTTGGGGCACTAAGAGAAAAAAGGTAGAGAAGGAGAGTAATGAAGGGAAAAGATAATGGGAAAAAATGCAAAAAGAAAAACAAGGAGTGGGGTTCACCATGAGAAAAAAGGGGGGGAGGGAAGAAAAAACTTAAATTAAAAAAAAAAAAAATTCAACTAGGCACAGGGAAAAGAAAAAATGCTGAAAACTAGGACCTGGCACGGGAAGAATGAGATTAATGGTAAAAAGGACAAAAGTATTAATAATAATAGTTGTTTTAAAACAGACAATTACAAGCAAACTAATCACCAGAAAAAAAGAAAGCAAAAAAGAAAAATAAATAAAAATAAAAAAAGAGAAAAAAAATCCGTGGGTGAGAGAGCAGGGCACCCAGCCTCCGTCTGAGCACACAGACTGTGTTGGAGTTCCTGTCGGCCCAGAAGGTAGGTGGGAGTGGGGGATGGCCGCACTTCCATTCACCAAGCGGGTGTGGGGTATAATTGTAACAAGAGGAATGTTGCACCTTTTCAGTCTTGCTGGTCCGGAGTGTCCTTGGGGTTGCTGGCAAACAGAATGTTTTCTTAAGCCCCAGGAATCTGCGAGAGTGCTGTCTCTTTAAATATCCAAAGTAGTCAAGCTGCTTTTAAACCTTCAAAATGGCGGTGCCCTCTGGACTGGCAAAAGTCCACAGCTCAGCCCACCTTTCTCTTCCTTCACCTTCTCCGTTTATTCCCCAGCCAACAGAGCAGTCCTCCGTGCAGTCCCTGGCTAGCAGGGCTGATTTTTAGGTTAATTCTTAGGTCCTACTACCACTCAGGAATCTCCTAGCTGTCTGTGCCATGCCGTCAGGATCACTGCCAGACCGCAGCTCCATCTGTCTCCTTTTTTGGTATTTTCATGCAAATTCTTCTGCTAGTTGGGGTTTAGTCTACTTCTTTATCCTTCCCTTCAAGCCTCAGGGATCCAGGATTATCTTCTGTGTCTGTATTAATTGGTTTCCCTTTTCTTTGTTGAAGAGGGTCTGTGCAGTCTTTCTGGCTAGTCCACCATCTTACCCCTGACCTGTTAACTCTTCTGGAGAAGTCTTTTGTTGCATATAAGAATTTTTACAGGGTCCCAGTCATCTAGTTTCTCTTTTGCTGTTTGTGCATTTTGGGTTATGCTTGATAGTCTATGCCATAAATGAGGACCCTTAAATTTACTTCTCTTTTATCTTTGATGAGCTTTATAGTTCTCAGTTTTACATTTAGGTTTTTGATTCATCTTGAGTTTGTTTTTTATATGGTTGGAGGTATGGATTTGTTTCATTTTTCCTGCAATGGTTATCCAGTTTTGCCAAAACCATTTGTTAAAGAGACTGTCTCTTCCCCATTGAATGGATTTTGGCCCTTTGTCAAAGTTCAGCTGTCCATGGGTAGGTGGATCTATTTCTGGATTCTCAATTCTGTTCTACTGGTCTTTGTATCTATTGTACCGATACCAGGCTATTGATCCTAGGTTTGTGGTGGGGACAAACAGGGTCTCTGTAATGCTGGTCCAGCAGCCTCAGTCTTAGGCAGGCCTGTGTACCTGGGCCTTGGGGTTAAGGCTTTTTTACCTTTTCCTCACCCTCCTCCCATTGTTTCCTGTCCTCTCCAGAAGCACAGGGTTTCTGCTTCTGGCCCTTCCCCAGAGACAAGGGGTCTTTGCCTGGATCATGGGGCAAAGGATTTGTTTTTCCTCCTTTAGTGGCTTAAGGTTTTTTCTTCATAAGAGAAAAAGGTCCAGGGATGTGGATGGGTGGAGCTTACTACCTGCCTCCAGCAGCAGATGTACCACTTGGCCTGCCTCCAGTCTGTCTCATGAGTAGGGGTATCCAGTGCACCTGCCTCCAGTCTTTCTCGTGGGTAGGGGTATCTGGTGCGCCTGCCTCCAGTCTTTCTCGTGGGTAGGAGTATCCAGTGCAACAGCGATTATGCATAGAAACTTCCCTGTGGCAGGGGGTCTTAGCTGTTCCAAATTGGCATGCCAGCCCACATTTGTTCTTTGTGAATTAATTAAAATTTTGCCTGAGTTCTTTTTACTTGCTTGCATGGTGATCATCTTTTCTTCCTTTGTTCTGCCAAAAGCTAAACAGTTTGTGTGTCCAGAATCTCCTTGGAAAGATTTGACCCTCACAGTTACCTGATTGCCTTATGGTTTCACCTCTCTGATGGACTTGAGGATAGTTAGAATTTTATAGATTATCTGGCTTTTTCTAGTTAGAATAGGAGCAACATTCTTTTGTGGCATTCTATCTACATAAATGGGAGCTCTGGTAGTGTAGTGCCTAAGGCATTTGACTGCTAACCAGAAGGCTGGAGGTGCAAACCCACCAGCCACTCCTTGGAAGGAAGATTGGGCAATCTACTTTCATAGTGTTACTGCCTCAGAAACCCAAGGAGAGGTCGTTATGAATCAGATCCGATTAGATGGCAGTGAGTTTGGTTGGTTTTTTAATCTATATAAGTGGAAATAGAACTCTTAGTTTTTTACTTAACATATATGCATATGATTACCATGATAATAAAAAAAATTGGGGGCGGGGGAGGAGGGAATAAACTAGAAAGTACTGAAAAAATCTGGAGGAGAAATCTGACTATCATTCTTGCCTTTATACTAGTAAAATAGTTGAAATAGTTGACGCAATATTAATAGTGTTAACTTTGACATTTCTTGAGGCTGATTTCAAATCCCAAGTCCTAATGTCTTTGAATACTAACCAGCCTGTGTTCTTCCTCATTTTAGCCTCTGTTTCCTCTCGAGAAAACAAATGGAAGGATCGAGGCTGGATGTGTCCCATTGCAAATAGAGCAAAGGCTCCAGAAGCCAGATGAGCAATGTGGCGCTGAGGAGGCTCTCAAAAAATATCAAACTCACTGCCGTGGAGTTGGATCTGACTCATAGGGACCCCTCCTTGGGTTTCAGAGGCAGTATCACTACAGAAGTAGATTGCCCAACCTTCCTTCTGAGGAGTGGCTGGTTGGTTTGAACCACTAGCCTCTGGTTAGCAGTCAAATGCCTTAGGCACTGTGCCACCAGACCTCCCGAGAGGGCACTAGCAGCAACTATAAAAGCACCTGTGTGTAGAGGACAGGCCTATAATGGAAGGAAAGAACGACGCGCAGGCCAAAAGATGGGAGAAATTATTTTTTCTTGTGCCTGTATTCTTGCAGATCAAAATCAGGCCAGCTTTTTGATCAAGTTTCTGTTTTTTCTGAAGTTTTTCCTTTTTTATTATACGTACTTTATAAGTTAAAATAAACCAACATGTAAGGCCACAGTGGAATAAATGTATTTATCACATTTATTATGTAATAATAATAAATGCAAATAGATTTAACTTATGCAAATTAATTTTCCATGTTACCTGTGGGATTTTTTCTTTCTTTAAAGCATTTGTTACACATTCTATATTCATTTATTATATATTCCATATGCTTGAGCAGATAACAGGCAGTCCTTGAGCTATGAATGTCTGACGTACACACAACTCATACTCGCCCTTTAAGGTTAAGTAAATTTGTCCTCCCTTTGAAATGTGTGAACCAACCCCTACTTGCAACAAATTCTTCATCACAATCACCTTCACTTGCTGCACCTGCAACTATCAAATCATTGAAGAGGTTTCAAGCTTTTTCTTGCACTGACTAAAAACTGGCTGCCGCTGAGTGAATTCTGATTAAAAGTGACCCTACAGGACAGGGTAGAACTGCTCCATAGGGTTTCCAAGGCTGTACATCTTCACAGAAGCAGACTGCCTCCTCTTTTTCTGGCGTAGTGGTTGGTGGGGTCGAACTGCTGACCTTTTGGCCAGCAGTTGAATGCTTTGACCACTGCTGCACTAGAGCTCCTTTCTTGCATTGAAGTAAGGCTAAAGAAGAACCATATGTACCTGTTCCAACTTACCTACAAATTCAAGTTAACAACTTAAAGACACAGGAACTGATTTTCTTTGTAACCTGGGGACTGCCTGTATTCCACTGTGTTCCAGGCTGGGTTTCCAACCCATTCCATTTCCAGTTTGACTCCCTGCTGAGAATTTGCATTTCCACCCCAGGAACCCCTAAATCAGAATCTATATTTTAACGTCATTCTCAGGTGATCCTGGGGATCTGTAAGAATGACCTTGGGTTCTTGTTAACTGTAGGTTCTGATTCACTGTATCTGGGGTGGAAATGCAAGTCCTCGGTAAGGGATCAAAATAGAATGAACAAGTCGGAAGCTCTGGTTCCAGGACTAGGTTTTATTTTTATGTGATTATACATAGAAACAATTTTTCCATATTTCTTCATACATATGATGGACATTTCTTTTTCACATTTTAATATGTCTGAAATTGAGATTGTTTTGCAGTTGATGGATGTCATAGCTTAAATGACATGGATTTTTCTTTTTCTTGGTGAATAATAGTATGTCTTACAGTTGATGGCATCTAAGATTTGGGGAAATACAATATTATATTGATGATTTCACTGTTTAGGAAACTAATAACCATCTGTTGGTTTTCCTTTTTTAAAGAAGCGGGTGGAACTTTCTTTTTTTCTTCATTTTATTGTGGTAAAAACATATCCAACAAGACATTCTCCAACATAATAACTTCCTTATTTACAGCTCAGGGACGTTGATGACATTTCTCATGCTGTGCCACCATTATTGCTTCCCTTTTCCAAGATATTCTACCACTCATCAGCAGAGACTCAATGCCCCCAAACAAAAGCTTCCCCTTTCCCCCTCCCTGCCACCCTGGCAACCACTAATAATCTTTGGCATGTATAATATAAAACTTTTTTTTTTCCCCACCTATTTAGAAATTTTCTCTCCCCTCCCCTCCCATTCCTGGTAACCAACAAAGAAAGTTTCATTCTGTGTATAAAACTTTCCTTGACTTTTTACAATATTGGACTAATAAAATGTTTGTTCTTCTGTGATTGACTTGTTTCATTCAACATAATGTCTTACAAGTTCACCCACGTTATAGGGTGTTTCTTGGATTCCACTTTATTCTTTAGTGTTACATAGTATTCCATTGTGTGTATGTACCACTGTTTGGTTATCTATTCCTCCATTGATGGGCACTTTGGTTGTTGTCATCTCTTTGCTGTTGTGAATAGTGTTGCGACAAACATGGGTATGCATATATCTATTCATGTCCTGGCTCTCACTTCTTTAGGACATATACCTAGTAATGGGATTGCTGGATCAGATGGTATTTCTGTTCCCAACTTTGTAAGAAATCGCCATACTGATTTCCACAGTGGTTGTATCATTTTACAGTCCTACAAGCAGTGTATAAGAGTTCCAATCTCTCCACATCTTCACCATCATTTATTATTTCTGTCTTGTTGAACTTTGCTATCAATGCTGTGGTGAAATGGTATCTCGTTGTTTTTACTTGAATTTCTCTAAAGACTAATGGGGAGCTCTGGTACCATAGTGGCTAAGGCACTTGACTGCTAACCAGAAGGCTGGCGGTTCAAACCCACCAGCCACTCCTCGGAAGGAAGGTTGGGCAATCCTACTTCCGTAGTGATACTGCCTCGGAAACCTAAGGAGGGGTCGCTATGAGTCGGATCTGACTCTACGACAAACAACAACAACAGTGGCTAATGATCGGAACATTTCTTCATGTGTTTGTTGGCTGCCTGAATATCTTCTTGGGGTCGCTATGAGTCGGATCTGACTCGACGACAAACAACAACAACAGTGGCTAATGATCGGAACATTTCTTCATGTGTTTGTTGGCTGCCTGAATATCTTCTTTGGTGAAGTGTCTGTTCATGTCTTCTGCCTGTTACTGAATTGGATTGTTTCGCTTTTTGTTCTTGATGTGTTGGACTTTTCTATAAATTTTAGAGATATATACCTTCTCAGATGCGTCGTTGCTAGATATTTTTTTCCCAATCTGTAGGTTCTCTTTTTACTCTTTTGGAGAAATATTTGGAAGCACCTAAAAATTTAATTTTTAGAAGATCCAAATCATCTAGTTTCTCTTCTACTGCATGTGCATTTTGGGTTATGCTTAATAGTCTATTTATGCTATAAATTAGAGCTAGTAAGTTTGCTCCTATTTTTTCCTTGAGGAATTTTATAGTTTTAGGTTTCACATTTACATCTTTGATCCATCTAGGGTTAGTTTTTGTGTATGGTGTGAGGTGTGGATCATGTTTCATTTTTCTCTATGGTTATCTAGTTGCCAGCATCATTTGTGAAAGAGACTATCTCTTCCCCCATTGAATGGATTTCAGCCCTTTGTCAAAGATCAACTGACCATAGGCTGATGGATCTATTTCTGGGTTCTCAATTCTGTTCCACTGGTCTGTGTGTCTGTTGTTATACCAAAACCAGGCTGCTTTGACAACTGTGATTGTATAGTAGGTTTTGAGATCAAGGAGTGTGAGATCTCCTACTTTGTTCTTCTTCAATAGTGCTTTGCTTAACCAAGGTCTCTTTTCCATATAAAATTAGTGATTGGTTTTTCCGTGTCTTTAAAGAATGTTAATGGAATCTGGATCATCATTGCATTGAATGTATAAATTACTTTGGTTAGTATTGATATTTTCACAGTGTTCACTCTTCCTACCCATGAGTATGGTATGTTCTTAAGTGGAACTCTCTTGATAGTTACTTGATTGATAATCTGTAAGGAATGATGTTTGAGAAAAAAAAAAAAAAAACCAACTTTATATTTGTAATTAAAATATGCACTAAATTATACTTTAGTATAATTTAGTATACAATATTTTATATTGTACTATAAAATACACTGCACATAATATATTCTTCTAGATTCATAGTATTTTTATTTTACCCTCTGCTTCTTATTTTAATCACAATCTGCTCATAAGATTGCCTGTGTTTTCACTCCCCCATTATTTTCGCAGCTGCTAACTGACTGTATTTGATATTCATTAAAGAATCATCTAGTTCAGAGAAAATGTGTTCAAGCAAGCTTTTGGTACTGTGGTTCTTCTCTTTCTTTAAATGGGACCAGTGTGTCTAAGGGACAAGATTTTAGTGTCATTACTATGTAAATAACATGCAATACTGAAAGCACTCATTCGATTGAAAGAGATCCATATTTGTGCCTATTCCAAAGAAAGGTGATCCAACAGAATGCAAAAATCATCGACCAATATCACATACAAGAAAAATTTTTGCCAAAGATAATTTATAAAATGGTTGCAGCAGAAAGGAGCTGCCAGAAATTCAAGTCAGATTTAGAAAAGGATGTGGAACAAGGGATGATATTACTGATGTCAGATGGATCTTGGCTGAAGGCAGAGAATACCAGAAAGAGGTCTACCTGTGTTTTATTTGAGTACACAAAAGCATTGAACTATGTGGATCAAAACAGATGATTATTAAAGTTGCAAAGAATGGGAATTACAGAACACTTAATTATGTTCATGGGGAACTTGTACATAGACCAAGAGGCAGTCTTTTGAACAGAACAAGGGAACACTGTGTGGTTTAAAATCAAGAAAAGTGTGTGTCAGTGTTGTCCTTTCATCATACTCCTTCAGTCTTTATGGTGAGTGAATAATCTGAGAAGCTGAACTATGTGAAGACAGGAATGGCATCATGATTGAGGAAGACTCATTAGTCTTTGATGTGCATATGACACAACCTTTCTTGCTAAAAATGAAGAGGACTTGAAGCAATTACTGATGAAGATCAAAGACTTCAGTATGGATTACACCTCAACATAAAGAATACAAAAGTCCTCACAACTGGACCAGTAAGCAACATCATGATAAAAAGAGAAAAGATTGATGTTCTCAAGGATTTCATTTTACTTGGATCCATAATCAATGCCAATGGAAGGAGCAGTTCAAAGGGTATATTTCATTGGGCAAATCTGCTGCAAAAGACCTCTTTAAAGTGTTAAAAAGCAAAGGTATCACTTTGAGGATTAAGTTGGGCCTAACCTAAGCCATGGTGTTTTCAGTCACCTCATATGCATGTGAAAGGTGAACAATGAATAAAGAAGACTGAATAAAAATTGATGTATTTGAGTTACAGTGTTGGTGAAGAATATTCAATATAAAGTGGACTGCTTGAAGAACAAATCAGTCTTGGAAGAAGTTCATCCAGAGGACTCCTTAGAAGGAAGGATAATGAGACTCAGGTACTTTGGACGTGTTACAAGGAGGGTCCAGTCCCTGGAGAAAGATGTCATGCTTGGTGAAGTAGAGAGTCTGTGAAAAAGAGGAAGGCCCTCAACAAGATGGATTGACAGTGGCTGCAACAATGGACTCAAGTGTAGCAATAATTGTGAGCACGGCAGTATGGGACTGGGCAGTGTTTTGTTCTGTTGTACACAGGGTTGCTATGAGTCAGAACCAATTCAATGGCATCTAACAACAAATGCTATGTAAATAGTGGCAGAAATCTATAGTAGGGAGACTCATTAGCTCCTTTATGAATTAAAGTTTTGTTTATTTTTGTGGTAGGATAGATTATAATTTGTTGTCTGTGACTCATGGAGACCTGGTTATCTTGTTTACAGTTTCTGTACAGGAAAGGATGACTGAGCTTTAGTCCTTTTCTGGAATACTAGACTTATAAAATACATATTTTTAAAAAAGTTAGGTTACTCATATCTACTAGTAGCTTTAATTAAAGGCTAAGACTCTTAGTTAAACTAAGTATATATATGACCTGACATCAAAAAGTACACACAAGTCTTCAGTGGATTTGGTAATTGTTCTTTGATGTTGAGCTATAAATGTAGATGGCTGGTAAGTCAGATTAATTCAGGAAAGTAAATGCTCTTTCTCATTATCAGCACAGAGTTCAGAGCTGTCCTCTGAAGAGCTGTCACTTAACACAGAAAAATAGAGCTATGTAAAGAAAACTGTTTTCTTTGCCACTTTGACTTAAAACACTTTGTTTGATTTGGTAACTTTTCTTAGACACCATCTTAGTCATTCTCCCTCATATATTCAGTCCTTTCCCCAGTAACCGACAAGTTCTTTGACCATGTATTCTGAACAGAAACATGAGGGGAGACAAGAATTCTGCTAGAGTATAATCAGCACATTCAAACTGGAGTCTTGACAGGTCGATTGAAATAGTTAGAAGGAGCCCTAACTGGTCCTCTCCTCAGGCCAGTCGCTTTGGGCCTCATCCTGGGGCCATCTTCATTTGAGCAGATTTTTTATCTTGTGAATGTGTACAGAGGCTCCTTCTAGTGCTCCACGGGACTAATTCTAGAACAATGTCTACAGCATTTAAAACAGCTGAAGGTAATACCACGGTATTTTAACAAATTAGAATGAGAAGAAAATTAAAAATTAGCTCTACCATGTAAATATAATCTAAATGATTCTGAAGGAGCATTTTATTTAAATTATAAATTAGGGACCTACCACAAATTCATAGACATACTCTTTCCACTAGAAAAGCTGCTTTGTTTTTCTTACATTTTAAACTGCAAAGTGTAAGTGCAATTCGTAGTGAATGTTTTATACCATTAATTGCTTTCTAGTTAAGAAAGAAAAAAAAAAAGAAAGAGAAACAAGAAAGAAGTGACCTATAGAAGTATTGGATATGTATGAAGTGGTCTTTGGGCCTAATGGGTATTTCTAAAAGAATTCAGAAGGATAACGTGCCTCAAAAAGGGTAGAAAATATCTAAAAGCCTGATCACTATGTATCGTGTAATAATTTCAACATTTTTTGAATATATAAGAAAGTATTAGGAATAAATTACAAAGTCCTTTTGCTTCAATGCAGGTTCATTCAGAGAAGGGGTTTGAAAAAAAAAAAAAAAAAGCCCTTTGCAAAATATGGAAACCATCTCGAGTTAAACAAATGCCAGAAAAAATTATAATTGTAAAAATGAGATGTCGACTATCGTTATTACAGTGGCTGTGTTGTTTCCAATAACAATTTGGCATTTTATTTAGTCTGTAACAATCTACAATTGAAATATAAAATAAAGATTTTTCTTTTATTTCCCTCTGAAGTTCTGTGCCAAGCTAAGCAGAACTGAATGAAACATCTGTGGGTGATTAAAACAAGCTTTCCTATGGGGTTTTGAATAGAAAGTAAACATGGATTTTATCCATAGTCAACAGCATTTACAAATGTAAAGGGAGGAAGCTACTGAGTTTTTGAAGAAGGAGCTGCTAGAGAGGAAATAGAAGTATGGGACAGCAGATGGCGATAATTGGTTCCATATGGTGAAAGTCTTCTATTAAAAAAAAAAAATGACAGTACAATGCTCTGGTTGGGTGATATTTTATTGAAGCAATCTTTGTGTCTTATTTCCTATCTTTGTCCTTCTAGAATAGTTCTATTCTATGAAGCCAAAGAAATGTGACCAACATATGTGAGAGTTTTTGTTCAGAGTCTACGTTGGTGCTGGTGAGTGAGGAAAAACCCCATGTATCTACACTGGTGAGGTTCCCTACAGGACGTCCATCTATCTTTTTTTTACCTGGAATTTAAAATTCTCCAAGTTTTCCTATTTGCCTTTATTTTGGGTCAGTCAGTTTCCTAACTTCTCAAGACCATGTAGTGTAGTGTTTAAGAACCCTGGCTTTAGTGCCAGGCAATGTGGGTTTGAATTCTGCCTTGTCTGCTCACTTGTTGTTGTTGTGATGTGCCGTAGAGTCGGACCCGACTCATAGCGGCCCCTCCTTGGGTTTCTGAGGCAGTATCACTAAGGAAGTAGATTGCCCCATCTTCCTTCCAAGGAGTGGCTGGTGGGTTTGAACCGCCAGCCTTATGGTTAGCAGTCAAGTGCCTTAGGCACTATGCTACCAGAGCTCCCTCTCTACTCACCAGCTGTGTGAATTTGGACAATTGCCTAACCTTTCTATGCTTCAGTTTTCTCATCTGTACAATGGGGATAGTTATACTACCTGCCTTATTAGTATGTCATACAACCTAATGGAAACTTGCTGTGAGGACTAAAATGAATTACAGTAAGTAAAATTATGTCCATCAGAATCATTGGGAGAATTGTTAAAAGTACGTACTCCAGGACACCAGCCTAGACCTACCGAATCTGAATGCCTTTACTTTTTTGATCAGGTACTGCTATAGTTAAGTTTTTTGATAATTTATCTTCATGACAGGGTTGTTTATGTATTCCATAATTTACATGTACTGTTGTTCTCCTAAGGAGCTCTGGTGGCACAGTACCTAAGGCATTTGACTACTAACCAAAAGTTGGTGGTTCAAACCCACCAGCCACTCTGAGAAGGGAAGACTGGGCAATCTATTTTGGTAAAGATTTATCACCTCAGAAACCCAGTGGGGATTGCTGTGAGTCAGAATCGACTGGATGGCAGTGGGTTTGGCTTGGTTTGCCACTCCTCGGAAGGAAGGTTGGGCAATCCTACTTCCGTAGTGATACTGCCTCGGAAACCCAAGGAGGGGTCTCTATGAGTCGGGGCCGACTCGACGGCACACAACAACAACAACAACATTGTTCTAATGAAAGACCTCTGATAGTGTAGTGGTTAAGGCATTTGGTTGCTAATCAGAAGGTCAGTGGTTCAAACTCATCAGCTTCTCTGAAGAAGAGAGATTAAGTAGTCTGCTTTCATAAAGATTTATAGCCTTGTAAACCCAATGGGGTTCGCTATGAGTCAGAATCTACTTGATGGCAGTGAGTCAGAGGTTATTGTCCTTACAAAGGAGTTCTTGTGGCATAACGGGTAAGACATTTGGCTGCTAACCAGAAGGTCAGCAGTTCAAACTCACCAGCTGCTCCAAGGGAGGAAGGTGAGACAGTCTACTTCTGTAAAGACTGACAGCTTTGGAAACCCAGTGGGGGTCGTTATGAGTCAAAAGTAACTCAAGGGCAGTGGGTTTAGTATTGTTCTAACGAGGAGCCCTGGTGGCACAGTGGTTTAAAGTGCTTGGCTGCTAACTGAAAGGTCAGTGGTTCAAACCTACCAGCCATTCTGAGGGACAAAGATGTGGCATTCTGCTTCCATAAAGATTATAGCCTTGGAAACTCTGTGGGGACAATTCTCTGTCCTATAGGGTTGCTATGAATTAGAATCAACTCGACAGTAATTTTTTTTTTTTTTTTTGGTATTGTTCTAATATGGTGGCCCCTAGGTAGTGTAAGGGAGCTCTGGTAGCATAGTGCCTAAAGCACTTAACGGCTAACCAGAAGGCTAGCGGTTCAAACCCACCAGCCACTCCTCGGAAGGAAGGTTGGGC
>NW_006921654.1:6443098-6458962 GCF_000298275.1 Orycteropus afer afer
CAGCCACTCCTCGGAAGGAAGGTTGGGCAATCCTACTTCCGTAGTGATACTGCCTCGGAAACCCAAGGAGGGGTCGCTATGAGTCGGGCCGACTCGACGGCAAACAACAACAACAACAACAACAAGGTAGTGTAAGTGATTAATGCAGTTGGCTGCTAACTGAAAGACTGGAGGTTCAAGTCTGCCCAGAGGTACCTCAGAAGAAAGGCCTGGTGACCTTCTGGTGAAAAACCAGCCGTTGAAAACCCTGTGGAGCCCAGTCTGCTCTGAACACATGGGTTGCCACAGCAACTTAAAAAGGAAAAATTGTTCTTATACAGTGCATACATTTTATGACATACATAAGATTGACATTTTTAAAGAGTGTAATAAAAATAAATATAAAAAGTTCTAACATCTCCCCATATCCCAGTGGGTTAGGATTTGGTGGTCACTGCTTCAGAATATGTTTGGTGAGTTGAACTAAATTGACAGAGGAGTACTGACTTCAGCCAAAATCTTCAGGAAACAACAACATGACCCCAGAGCTTTGGTAATCAGTTCTCCAGATCCCATGCATGTGGTAAGGCCAAGTGTGAAATCCTGTTCCCATTTCCCTGTGTTTTGCATTTCAATAATATTTTTGTTTACTTTTCTCTCTTTGTCCTTTGTACTTCATACTGCCAACCAACTCACTCCTTACAGTTGCAACCTTGACAGTATTCAAAACCCTTTGTTCTTGGCCACAAGTATCTGTGGCTTTTCAACAGATAAAGCAAGCTCTTTGTTTTTAGTCTTTGACAAAGGTTTCCTCACTTCGCCTTACTTCACTTTCCTTCCAAGTGGCAGGGGTTGCAGCAGCTTGCTTCCTTCTGGGTCACAAGTGACCCTGGCTGAGTTCTGCTGCATCAACATGCAAAGATGTTAATCTTCTTTTGTTCATTCTGGCAGGCTCTCTCTAGCTTTGTAATTATCCAGGGCGGTAACAGCTCTTAAGAACATACTCTGTCACCTTGAAATCAAGTGGGTTTTAGCTGAAAATTCAGGCAAGGTCTTGAGATGTTTCTTTCAGCTGTGAATAGTGAGGGAGAATTTGAACATGACAGTCCTCGGTTGTAATGATGTTTAGATGATGGATTTCCATTACTCTGCATAATGTAGGATGTTGACATTCTATTCAAACATGCAATTCTTGTCCCTGGGTGTGGGAAGGAGGAAAATTGCTACCTGGAGTAGAGGCAACATAGTGTGGCACTGCAGGGAAGTGAAATGAAGCCCTAAATAATAGCAATAATCATTTTCTACTTCTTGTCATGCCATTTTTAGAATTCAAGTGATGTTCTATGGTACCGTCGTCATGATTCTTCTAAGTGGCTGCTGTGGTTCTGAATAATATCGAGGGCACACCTCATTATACAGACGCATTAAATACATGTTAACATTGATTATATATAGTTATTGAAACAAAGTATTTGATTTATGTCCTTCAAAATCAGATCTTGTAATCAGAAGTACTTCATTGCTGAATTACTTGTAGTGAAGCTTGCATTTTGTTTGTAATGCATATTCTTTATTCTGTTTAAATGTTGAAGATAGTAAAAAAAAATTCATTGCTACTTTAATGATAACAACTTTAAGGTAAATATCCAAGAACAACAATACGGTATTACACATTGCTATTTATTTAGAGAGACTAAAGAATAGGATTTTTATTTAATTTAAATATCCCATATGTACCATGTACTGATGAACAAATTTAGAAATAACTTGAATAAAACGTTGACAAAAATATAGAAAATTCAATCTATCAGGATTCTTGGAAGTACACAGTAAAAATCTAGAATTAAATCTTCTCACATCCCCTTCTAAAAATCCTACAAAGAGAAAGCAACATAACATAGAGTCAGTGAGGAGGTAACACTTGACCTATGTGATAAGAAGGAGTTACCCATTGAGGATCTGCAGGAAAGACGGTTGCAATGGGAGTTGCAAAGGTAGTTGGAATGGGAGTTGTAAAAATCTGAAGTAAGAATGAACTTAGGTACTAGAGGAATAAATGTAGAAAGAAAGAAGGCCAAGGGCTTGACCAAAGTGAAGAATGGAAAGAGTGTTAGGAGCTGAGGGTGGAGAGACAGGCAGGAACCTGAGCAAGCAAGGCCTTGGAGACCAAAGTAAAAAATTGAGACATTATTATAATGCAGTAGGCAGCCGTTAGATCATTTTGAGCAGCAGAGTGACACAGTTTCATTTACTTCTTTAAAAGATCACTTGTTACTGGGATAATAGGTGAAATTTGAATAAGATCCGTAGTTTAGATAATAGAATTCTATCAGTGTTAAGTTCCTGATTTTAATAATTGTGTACTCTTTCCTCAAGAAAAAGTCCTTGTTTTTAGAAAATACACCTGTAAGTGTTCAGTATTAAAGGGGCAAGAATATAGGATGGTTCAGCGTGTGTGTGTGTGTGTGTGTGTGTGTAGAAAGGGAGGGGGAGAGAGGAGAATGATAGGAAATGTGGCAATGTTACTTCTGGAGAGTTTGAATAAAAGTACATAGGGGTTCTTTGTGCTCTTCTTATACTATTTTTTAAACTTTTCTGTATGTCTGAAATCATTTCAGTATAAAAAGTAAAAAAGATGAAAAAAAAAAATCATGTTGACTGGCCTCTGTGTGGGGAGTGATTTATAGGCAGGCAAGTGTGAAAACAGGGAGACTGGTAAGAGCGTCTGCAGTGGTTGAGGAGAGCAGTGATTGGCTTGAATTGGGGCAGTAACAATAAAAACAAGAGAACAACAGTCAGCTTCCAGAAACATTTTACTGCTTGGACGTATCCATGAGTGTATGTGGTTGGTAAAAGAAAGAGAGGAGTAATATATGACTCTTGGGTTTTTTGGCCATGATGGTGCCATTTCCTGAGGTGGGAAGACTTGAGTGGCTCAAAAGGTAGAAACAGTCATTCTGATCATTTGAGGTTATGGGTTGCTGGCATTGGTGGTAATGACACTTATAATATGCTTTTTATGAAAGCTTACTCCTTAGTCTGAGAAAATTAGAGGCTCAGTTCCTATAAGGGTTCTATTTTATTGTTGGGGGATTCTGTCCTTATAAGAGAGGATCAGTGAAAAATCCATCACTATACTTGGCTAAACAGCTCAGTAGTATGTCACTATTGCTGATGAGTGAAGAACATGGTAGTTGTATAGAAGAGTAATTATGCAGAAAAGTTTGAGAAAATACATATTTAGACTATGAATGTAGTAAGTGCCTGTGGCAATAAATGTAAATGATCTGAAAGTAGAAGTACAATTTACCTTCTCCCCTAATTCCATGCCTCAGAAATCACCTCCATTAGCAGTTGGATGTTCTCCTTCCATGTATTTTCCTATCCCTATACACCACCGTTCTCCAGCTCTTCATATACATACATAGTTGTAATTTTTTTTAAAATAAATCAAAATGGGTCTGCATTAGTTACATATTACTTTGTAATAAATTTCTCTAAAATATAGTGGCTTACTATGTCGAACATTTATTATCTCCTAGTGGGTCAGAAATCTGAGTGTGGCTAAGCAGTATGAGATTGCCCTTTCCCCATACACTCAACTGTGCTGAATGTTAATCATTTAATTTTTGTCAATCTCTTACACAAACATGTTGCTTCATTGATTTAATTTTCATTTGTTTTAACTACTGGCAAAATTAAATGTTTTCATGTGTTTATTTAATATAGGTATAGTTTTCCCCCCTTATTTCGTGTTTGTTAATTTGTCTTTGAAATTAGTTCATTAAGTATTTCATCACTTTTCATATGCCCTGGAACAATTTACATAACAAGGATTGTTAGAGTTGAGACTCACTTTAACCACTTTATGTCATTTACTCTTTCTGGTGGGTCTGCTGGCTTCAACAATATATTCTCTTACTGTTCTGGATGTCGGAATTCCTAAAATCTAGGTGTCAGCATGGCTGGCTCTTTCTGGAGGTTGTAAAGAGAAGCCTTTGAGCTAATTAAGCTCTAAAGATTTAGTTTTATTAAGCAAATCCAGACTTAATATTTTATTTTTTGGTACCATTATTTGCATCCCTAATAGATTAGAACTCTAAACATTATAATCTCTCAGTGAAAAGTTAACAAAATTCTTTAGTATCATTTAATAACCAGTCAGTGTTTGCATTTCCCCACTTATTTCATGAATTTTATTTTTCATTCAATTTGTTTGAATCAGAATCCAGATAAAGCAGGTAAGGTCCACATGTTTCCTCTTGCCTTCTCCAGATTCCAGAAGAAGTCTGCATTCTTTGTCTAGTGGTCCCTTCTTCTGTCTTCAAAGCCAGTAGTATGTTGTTGTTGTTGTTGTTATGTGCCGTTGAGTTGGATCCAACTCATAACGACGACTCCTTGGATTGCCGAGGCAGTATCACTACGGAAGTAGATTGCCCAACCTTCCTTCCGAGGAGTGGCTGGTGGGTTTGAACCGCCAGCCTTCTGGTTAGCAGCCAAGTGCCTTAGGCACTCTGCTACCAGAGCTCCTAGCCAGTAGTATAGCATCTTCAAATCTCTTTGTCCTTGACTCTGACCTTCTTGCCTCCCTCTTACAATGGTCCTTGTGATTATATTGGGCCCACCCACCTAATCCGGGGAAATCTTCTAGCTCAAGATTCTTAATCATATCTGCCAAGTCTCTCTGCCATGTAAGGTAATATGTTCACAGGTTTTGGGGATTAGGATGTGTACATCTTTTTTGAGGAGGCATTATTCAGGCTACCCTACCATTTACTACTATATATAGTTTCCAACTCATAGCAATCCCTCCTAGGGTTTCCAAGGCAATATCACTACAGAAGTAGTTTGCCCAGTCTTCCTTCCAAGGAGTGGCAGGTGGGTTTGAACCGCTGGCCTTCTGGTTAGCAATCAAATGCCTTAGGCACTTTGCCACCAGAGCTCCTATATATGGTACAATATACACTGTATAATATATATAGGATAAGTAGGTAATATATATACATATATATGTATTCTAGAATATATATATTCTAGGATATATATATTTTAGTATATGTATACATATATTCTCTATATATTGTATTCTATATATACTATTCTGTAATTATGTATATGTGTGTGTATATGTATGTGTGTGTGTGTATATATGTATTATATATATAATCCTGTTTTTGTCTGGATCCTTCACTCTTATCACCACTGGAATGTTAACTCTATGAGAGCAGTGATCATTTTTTTTTTATCTTGTTTACTGCTGAATATCATTAAAATAATACCTGATATATTAGACACTTAAGTGATATTTTTGAATGATGAAAGAGTAAATGATGAGTAAAACCATTTGGATTGATGCCTTCTTGGGATTAGATCTTAAACTATCATTTCTATTTGTTTTTATTTATTTCCTTAAGTTGAGTAATTTTTGTTTTATTAAAAAGCAGAAATTTCATTTAGATTTTCAATGTTATTGAATTATAATATTATTAATTATATTATTTCATGTTTAAGATTTCTCCCACATTTGTATTAGTCTCTTTCTCATTCCTAAAGTATTCATTTGGACTTTCTGTCTTATTTCCTTAGTTACACTTTCCAGAGGTTTGTTGGCTTAGCTGATGTTTTGCAAGGATAGATTTCGGTTTTATTCTTCAAGTTCACTCTTTTTTGAAAAAGCTATTTTCCACTTATATCTTGATTGATTCTTTCCTTTTACTTCATTTGGCCTTATTTTGGTATTTTCTCCCGTAGGTTTTAGAGTTGTATGCTTATTTCATTTATTGTCTTTTTTTCTGAGAAATTAATTTAAGGCCTCTTACTCTGAATCCTGCTTTTGTATCATCTCATACACATTGATATATATACAGTATTCTCATTTCTATTCACTTCTTTAAAAAAAACTTTTATTATAAAAAAAATTTTAAGATATACGCTACCACATTATGCTAAGTGAAAGAAGTCAATCACAGAAGGACAAATGTTGTATTTTAAAAAGTCAAGGACAGGTTTATATATAGAACACTGCAAAAATTTTAAAAAATAATAAAAAAGATACACAATACTGGCTTCTATAAATATAGTGCATCTTATTTATCTATGCCCCATTATCTCAGCCCTCTGGATTATTTTAAAGCAAGTCCAGACTTAATATTTTATCTTTTGGTACCATTATTTGCATCCCTAACAGATTAGAACTCTAAACATTATAATCTCTTAGTGAAAAGTTAACAAAATTCTTTAGTATCATTTAATAACCAGTCAGTGTTTACATTTCCCCACTTACCTCATGAAATTTTTTTTCATTCAATTTGTTTGAATCAGAATCCAGATAAACCATATAAGGTCCAGATGTTGCTTGAGTTGATATTGCTTTCATTGTGTAACAGACCCTCTTCCTTCTCTCTGATACATATCTCTGTCTCTCTCTATGTGTGTGTGTGTGTGTATATATATATATATATATATTTTTTTTTTAAGGAATTAAGATAGTCTATAAAATTTCTCACGTCTGGATTTGGCTGATTGCATCACCATGGTGGTGTTTAACATGTTCTTCAGTCCCTATATTTCCTATCAACGGGCATTTGCAACTAAAGACCTGATCAGATTCAGTTTTGAGTTTAATATTTTTGGCAAGATTCTCTTACAGGTAGTGATGTGTGCTTCCTACTATGGTACATCATTTCAGATCCATGATGTCTGTTTGTTTCTCTTCTTCTGATACTAAGATTAATAAGTGGGCTCAGATGTTTTCAGACTAATTCATCTACTACAAAGCTCCTCATTAGTCTTACATAATAGCTCTGGTAGCATAGTGGCTAAGACACTTGCCTGCTAACCAGATGGCTGGCGGTTGAAACCCACCAGCCACTCCTCGGAAGGAAGGTTGGGCAATCCTACTTCCATAGTGATACTGCCTCGGAAACCCAAGGAGGGGTCGCTATGAGTCGGGGCCGACTCGACGGCACATAACAACAACAACAACAACAACAATAGATATAGCAGCTGTTGATGATCACTCCCCAGATATATTATTTCATCAGGGGTTACAAAATGGTGATTTTTCAGTTTTATTATTTATTTTATCAATTAAATATTTACAAAATAGATATCATAGAGGATAAATTCTTCAAGCTTTTATTTACCATTTTTCAGAGTAATGATGTGGTGCTCTGGAAATGTCCAGAAGTGTCTATTTTTAAAGGTATTACTACAGATGCATAGATTTTAATGTGTTTGATGTGTTTTAATTCATTGCAGTCATTACTTTTTTGATGTTCATGTGCCATCTTTTGGAGCTCTGGTGGCTTAGTGCCTAAGGCATTTGACTGCTAAGCAGAAGGCTGGAGGTTCAGACTCATTAGCCACTCCTCAGAAGGAAGGTTGGGCAATCTATTTCTGTAGTGATACTGCCTCGGAAACCCAAGGAGGGGTTGCTATGAGTCGGATCCGACTCTACCGCAGTGAGTTTGGTTTGGTTTTTTGGAGTTTTCTGGCTTCCTTTTTGTTGTTAATTTCTTTTTTTCATTGCTTTGTAGTCAGAGAATGTGGTATGTATGATTTTCTTTATGGGTTTCCACTAGATTAATTAAAAATGTTTTATGGGCATTTGAAAAGAATTCTGTAGAGTTATTAAAGCAACTCTTAAATTGTTACTCATAAACATTGCTTATTCTTGTCTACTTATTTTTCTAGGAGCTCTGGTAGCATAGTGCCTAAAGCACTTGACAGCTAACCAGAAGGCTGGCTGTTCAAACCCACCAGCTATGCCTCGGAAGGAAGGTTGGGCATTCCTACTTCTGTAGTGATACTGCCTTGGAAACCCAGGGAGGGGTCGCTATGAGTCGGGGCCGACTCGACGGCACATAATAACAACAACAACTTATTTTGTTAGGTTTTTAAAGATAGCTGTATTAAAAACAACTGCTATTACAGTGCTTTGTCAATTATTTTATATCTAAAAAGTGTATTTGTATATACTAAAAAGTATACTTGTTTTGAAGTTATTTCCTATGTAACATCAGAGTCTAGAAAAAAATCTAATTATTCTCATCTGTAAGGTGGGTAAAGATTAAATTTTCTTCTCTTTATTAAGGATTGGGCCCCATGGAGATTGAACCTAATTTTTGCTTTTATAAAAAAACGAACGAAAAAACCCAACTTGAGTTTTGTTGGCAGCTCCCATATGCAATACTTTAATCAAACCAAAAAAACCAAACTCATTGCCATTGAGTTGGTTCTGACTCATAACAGCCTGCCTTGGGTTTCCAAGGTCATAAGTCTTCATGGAAGCAGGCTGCGTCATCTTTCTGCCATGGAGTGGCTGGTAGGTTTGAACCGCCGACCTTACGGTTGGCAGCCAAATGCCTTAACCACTTCACCCCCGAACTCCGTAATGCTTGAATAATATACCCAAATGCAAATAAGTGAGTGAATAGATAAATGAGAGATTATTGGATGATGGTCACTATAGTTACTATCAACTGTACACAGTTCAATGCTGCTTCTTGGTGACTTGGTAATCTCAAGAAAACAAATATGTATGTAGAATGTGAGTGCAGTTAGGATGGCCAAGGCTGGTACTTTTCCTTCCCTGGAATGCTGTGAAGTTACAGGAGTGTCTGTGTTATGAAAACCCAGTATATCACCTGAACACTGCATTGTAAGGCCAGCCATACTTGTGCCAGTATGACATCATTTTCATGACATTTCAGTGTACTAGGTTGTGGCCTAGCAAAGAGGCCTGCCACCTGTAGATCTCCTTCCTTTTCAACTGTTTAAAAATACCATCTTACACATTCTTTCATTTTATTAATAAAATGCTACACTAGTAGTGTCACTAGGGAGTGTGGACTATACCAGGTAACACTGTCACGGGAGGTGACACCAAAATGTCTATAAAATTTTTGTACAGTATTTCAGCAGAAATTTATTTTTTTAAATAAAAATATCCCTGTAGTTACTTATAACAACAGGAACATTATAAGCCCAGTCTGTATGTACAAATATGCCCACAAGGCTAAAACTCAATGCTAATTTACTTTTTGAACCTTCTAATGCACTCCCACCAGAGCTGTCATTGTTATCAAATTAAGACACTTGGAGTCACGTGGTTTCATCTGCACGCACTACAAGCACTTGCGTTCCTGTGGGTATTTTTATAATCACTGATTTTGTTACATTTTCTCATGTTTTAGCTGTAAAATTGTGGTAATTTATATTTGTGAACCTGTATCAATAACATTTTTGAGAATCAAGTAATAATTAAAGGAAAAACCCACTGCTATCTAGTTGATTCCAACTCATAGCAATCCTTTAGAACAGAATAAAACTCTACCACAAAGGGTTTCCAAGGCTGCATATCTTTACAGAAGCAGACTGCTCATCTTTCTCCCATGGAGCGGCTGGTGGGTTCAAACAACTGACCTTTTGGTTAGCAGCTGAAAGCTTTAAGCACTATACCATTGTTGTTGTTGTTGTTGTTGTTATGTGCCATCGAGTCTGACCCGACTATACCATTAGAGCTCCTAATTAAAGGAAAAGAAGAGGGGGAAGCCTTCTGCTCAGTTACTAATAATTTTGGAACATTTGAAATTCAATGTAGAAAGATTTTACAGAACAATTTTGTTCTTAGTATTCATATAATCTAAGAAATGTTACATTTAAGCAATTTAAAACTGTATTTATCACATTATTCTATTATTAAATTTCTTAATAAGCATTACTGTGTCTGTATGGTCTAGGATGGGAAGAGCCACTGAAGTGGGGGGGCATGTGGGGCTGAGTGTGTTACCACACTGGGTGACACCAGCCCCAGTGACATCACTGCACTATGCTTCTAACCAAGGGGACTATCTGCCAGGTGGAGCTGTAATTACACCCGGGCAGTTTGCAGCTGTGCTTGGTTATAAAGCTTTAAAGAAAAGCAGCACTGGAGTTGTTTCCATGCATCTTGTTTCCCCAGTCTGTTCATTTATGTGACAGTTAAATAATTCCTAAAGAGATAGTTGGCATTTGAGGGGGCAGGGCAATGAAAACTGATATTAAAAAATGACCTTTTTGGTGAACTTTTAGCCAAATTAACCCTAGAATTATTATTTTGTTTCTTTTTTCTGATGGAATGTATCTTTTTCTTGAATCCTCTTTTTTTTTTTTTTTTTCCTTACCTACTGACTATAATCTGTCTGCAATCCTGATTGTCCCTAATTTTTAAATTTCTCATCCTCTACTGCTACAATCTGAGTCCAAGATACATCATCTATCCCCTGGACTGCCACCATTCAGAATAGAAATAGTTTTGTATATTCTATACCAGCCAGAATAATCTCTTAAAAAGGTAAATTAGATCATGCTTATCTTAAGCCCCAAACTTCTTTTGGTGTCTCTTCCCACTCAGAATAAAATCGAAAGTTGTTTCCATGGTCCACAAGCCCTTCCCTGATCAGGACTCTCTCCCTGCCAGCTCTCATCTCCTACCACTCTCCCCCTTGGTGTCTCCAGTCCACCCTCACTGGCCTCCTGGCTGGTCTTCAGACACACCAGGCAGGTTCTTACCTCAGTGCTTTTGCACAGGCTGTTCCCCCTGCCTGGAGTATCTTTCCACACATTTGAATAGTTTGCTCACTTACTTCATTCAAGTTTCCACACAAATTTCACCTAATTGGAGAGGCTTCCTGAAATAGACTCTACCCTACCAGGATACTATTTGTCCCCTACCTTGATTTTTTTTCTTTTCTTAGCACTTATTAACATGATACATGTGGAGCCACAGAAATGAAAGTTCCAAGACAGCATGGACTTTGTTTAGTTTATGCCTCATCCTCATGTCTAGGAATATGCCAGTTACATCATAAATGCCTGGTAAATACTTGTCAAATAAGTACCTGAAATTCAGTTCCTGGTGAGTCTCCTGCACTTGCACTTAGTGCCCTAGTCACAACCCTAGTCCATGATTCCTGAAAGGTGAATATAGCAACCCAGAGGCACTTCTGTATACTATAGGTAGAGAGAAAGTTTGGAGGACTGTGTCCACCAGAGGTGGCTTGGAAGAAAGGCCTAGTGATCAGCTTCTGAAAAATCAGCCATTGAACACCCTATGGAGCCCAGTTCCGCTCTGACCCACATGGTTGCCCGTGAGTCACAATGAATTCAGCGGTACCTGGGGATGGGAGTGCACAGATGGCCTATGGAATAATAATTTATCCCATTTACACAGTGCCTCACAGTTTGTAAGCCAATTACCATATATTATTAATGGAATTCTCACAATTTATTTTTGTCATTTTATGGGTGAGAAAATAGAGACCTAAATAATGAAATAGAGTGGAGGTTCAAACCCAGGTTTTTTAAATGCAGAAAATTTGTTATTTCACACATCCCCTAAACAAACTAAAAGATGTTTGGGCCCTTTATATATAGGGAAACTTTCAAGAGCTTTAAAGAAGTTGATATACTATATTTGGGAAAAACTACTTCAGGCATTAAAGCTTATAGCTATTGGGATTTGAAGTTGCCTGTTAAAAACCATCTCCAAGGGCAGGAGACTTTTTGTGCTTGGGGATGGTAATCGGGACATGAAATCAAATATGTATGAAGCGTTGAATGGAAAAGAAATTTGCTTTGTAAATTTGCGCACCAAGCACAATAAAAAATGTATACATAAAAAATTATAAAACCATCCCCAGCAAGAAATAGATAAAAGGTAGGAAGACCATTTCCAAGACTGGATTTACCTGTGTCTATTTGTTTTCAGCATGGCTGCTGTGTTCCAAGAATGAGATTCAGTAGGTGAATCAAGAGCTACAAATCTCTTAAGGGCCAACTTGTAACCTTCCAGTCACTTCTGTCACATCTGGACTTGTCCTGTGATGAAAACAGGTCACAGGCCCAGTCCAGTTTTACCAAACCAAAAACCAAACTCAATGCCATCAAGTTGATTCTGACTCATCACTATGAGTCAGAAACACCCCCCCCCCCCATGGGGTTTCCAAGGCTGTAAATCTTTATGGAAGCAGACTGCTTCATCTTTCTTCCATGAAGCAGCTGGTGGCTTTGAACCACCGACCTTTTGTTTAGCCACCAAATGCCTTAGCCACTATACCACCAGAGCTCTTTAGTCTTGATTTAAGGGGAGGAGAAATAGACTCTAGTTCTTCATGGGCAATTACCAAGGTCACATTACGCAAAGGCAGGTATTATGCCCATCTTGGGAAATGCAACCTACCTCCAAAAGTTCATCCTGAAAAAAAAAATGTTATCACCGGTAGAAAATAGAGAGCTTTTAAAGATGATCATGATACAATTACCCTTTTAAGAAATCATGGCTTTTCTTTGGTGTACTGGGTATTGAAAGACAGCTTTACCTGTGAATGGTATCTTCCTCATTAGGTATGCCATTAGGTCCAAGAGATTTATTGTGCCAGCATTAATAACACTTTCCAAAGAATAAAAACTAAATTGTAGAATTGTTGTGTGTTCTCCATATTTCATGTATGTAGGTGGTGTTTTTACTTTGCAACAGGATTAATGAAGTTAATGTTACACCATTCGTTTCGAGGAAGCTTGGACAAGAGAACGTGGTCCAATTGTTGGCATTTGTTTCCATTAGTGGAATAAAAATTCAAGATAATGTTATAATCTATATTGCTAATAAAAGATCTTACTGTGTTTAATCAATCCAGAAATGGAATTGATCTATTGTTATGGTATGGTAGTAGTCAAAAGCAGTAATTACACAAGTGGCTTTAAATTCATGATTTCTCTTTATCATTTAAAAATATTTCTAGCATACTACCAGTCACAAGGGAGGCATTTAGATATTTGCCAATATCAGATATTACAATATCTACAATAGCAGCTTATTTTGTTTTAGAAATTTCTTTGTGTGGGGAAGAAATGAAATTTCGTGGTTAACTCTAGGATGGATTTTTACCAGATATACTTTTTACAGGTATAAGCATATTACACAAATATGGTATCTCTAGTCATTGTTTGAACTTGCACTTTATCGTTACCATTTTTAATTTTTACTATTCTGGTCTCATGTTTTTATTTCTTACTCTATTCTCTCTTTCCCTATTCACCTTCCACGGCTTGGCAGGACGCTCTGTCTGGAAGTGCTGACTTAACAACTCCCTCTGCTGTGATCATGTGCGTCTAATCTTTCCCCTCACGAGAGGACTTTTTGTGAATTCTAAGCCCATATGCTGCATATCTCCATTTTGCTTCTGAAGTAAGTTCCAGACACGTGACTAATGTGGTCAAACTATTTACAGCAAGTGTCCACAGGAGCATGCATACCAAGCAACTGGGAAACTGGGGTCGAATCCCAGAAGTTTCTGTTTGACTTGACTGTCATAAACAATGAGATCACAAAAGTAAACTCTCCACATCTGGCTGTCTGGATCCTAACTGGCCTGGACATTTCTGGAAAGACGAAAGAAGCCACATATATCAGTCAACATCCTATTGTCCACATAATTACACTATTTTCTAAGAAGTTCAAAGACATTTTTGGCTGATACTTTGAATAGTCTTTGCTGTGATTAATAGGTGAGAGAGCACTATGTTTGAATCAGCACAGTGGATTGCATTATTTGGTGTTTGCATTATTTCAGTATGATACGGTCATTATTTCAGTATGATATGGAGATACTTGTGGTAGAGGAAAATGTGATTGTTAAGTTCATAGGTCACAATCTTGGCTTACTGCACAAAACTAGCTGGTTAGCTGTCAACTTTTATTCCATTTAAATGAGGTGTTTTCTTAAGATGCCATTGAATTAAAAGAGAAAAGAGCTAGTCTACATCCAGAAATATTTTTTGATACTCAAATTTATGATAAAGTTAGGTACAAAAATATCAGCATGACTATCTTCTTAGGCATTTTAACCAAACAATCAAATAGTTAAAATTTTACCTGTAACCATTAGCCATGGAAATATGTCGGTTAAAGGTGGGAAAAAATAAACAAAACCAAGAGTTCTCCTAATAATGGCCCTGAATATGCGTTAAAATATATACATTTTTCTTGAAATGTGTTTGCATTAGGGATAATCTATATTTGTTGATTCTTTAATATACTATTTGTACTTCAAATACTTTTTATCTACTTATAATGCACAGTAATAAAAGGTAGTATTATATTTGGAGGTATGTTGGCAAGGGAAACTAGTGGAGTTAATCCAATAACTTGGAGCTCCTTGGAGAAAAGGCACTGTGGAAACACAAGGTATTATAATCACTCTCATTACTCTGTGGAGCTGGAAACTCTGCCCTTTGTAAAGCTGGCCGTTTCATAAGCAATGCAGAATTGCCATCCAGGAGTTGAAAGAGCTTCATGTTTAGAAAAATTTAAACAGCTAGGTAGTAGAAACAAGTGAAAAACTGTAAAAAAGAAAATGGCTTACCTACCTACCCACTATTCTTTTATGAGGATGATGCTATCAACGATTATTTTCCTGGTGTAACATATAAGTGAAAATTCCAGTACTTAGGGGTATTAATGGTCAGACTGGAAGTAGAGTGCTTTAAACCAGGATTTGTAAAGAGTGATCCTTGAGGTTTAGAAAATACAGACACCAGCATGCATAGAAGGATCAACAATCTCTGCTTTAACACTGAGCACAGATGAGTAGGAATCAGACATTTCTCTACCTTGGCTTCCGGTGTGTTAGTATTAGGACGGCAGTTAGTACAGAATCATCCCTCAAGTCTGATTGGTCTCTGTTTGAATCTTGGCTACCGGTCTTGTGACCTTAGAAAAATTGTTAACTTCTCCAACCCTCAGTTTCTTCATCTATAAATTGAGAATAATAAAGTTAAGCCAAAATCAGTGCCTGGCTCATAGGTGAGTGCTTAAAATGGAGGCCATTACTATTGATAACCTGCTTCTCAATTAAAATCCACCTCGACTATATTGATAGCTATTAATCATTATCAAGATATTTATATAATTTGTGGATAATTCAGATCTCTCTGCCTTCCACTTTCTGCTGCTGTTCCCTTTTAGGATATTAATTAGCATCTGTATGAGAGAGTAAGAAGGGAGTAAGAAAAGATCATAAAAGTTAACTCTCCTATTTTGATAGCTATTAACTATTACACAGTTGGAGCAAGAAGGAAGTTATTTTAAAAAGAAATGTGTTGGTTTGCTGTGAGTTTTTAATATGTAAATATAACTTAAGGAAATGAGAAGTGTAAGTTAAAGTCATGCCGGCTGATTAGCCAGGTACCTGCGTCTTCTGATTGCATCATTTTTTGAATGTTAGTTACAAACTTTTTCTTGGTTATCACATTGCAAATGATCTCTTTAGGGCTCTATTTCCAAAGTTACTTTAGACATATTTCAGAATTTACTTACTAGATGTATCTGCTTATTTAAGTCACTGCATTTTAGTATTCTGTAAATAAAAATGAGAAGGAAATGTGTTTTAGCTTTTTCCTTCTGCACCTACCTGACTTCTTGTTGGTGCTGTCAAGTTGGTTTCGACTCATAGAGACCCACGCGAAAGAATGAAACACTGCCCAGTCCTGCGCCATCCTCAGGATCGTTGCCGTGGTTGAAACTTTCATTTCAGCCACTGTGTCAATCCTTCTTGCGGATGGTCTTTCTAATTTTTGCTGACCCTGTAATTTACCCTGCAAGATAACCTTTTTCATATCTGACTTAGGAGAGGGTCTTTCAGTGTTCCTAATTTAGCTGAAATTTTACCCAAGTTCATTTGCACATGAGATTTTGTAGCTTAAAACATGAGTGCAAACAGTCTGCATCTTCAAGTGAGATGAACATATTTAGGATGTCAGAGCAAAAAAACAAAATTGACTGCCAGGGAGTCGGATCTGACTCATAGTGACACCTCCTTGGGTTTCCGAGGTGGTGGTGGT
>NW_006921654.1:6459847-6472666 GCF_000298275.1 Orycteropus afer afer
GGGGGGCTGGGGGAGTGGGGGGTGGAATCTTGATGCATCTTGTTCATTTCCACCATGGGAAGTGTTTGTAACAACTCCAAGGTAGCCTCTGAGAGAAAAATCATTACCAAAAAAAAAAAAATTAAATGAAAATAAACAAGCAGAGGGAAATGTTGAGTCTCAGATACATTTTAACACATTTCAAGTTAGCCACTCTCAGGAAGGTTGGAATATTGAGATGTGTGGTTGCTATGAACAGAAATGTGACATTATCTCCATTCATTTAAGATTGTGTTGTTTCCAGCGGTGAGAACCACCTCAAAAATTCATCTTCTAAAGATGAAAAGGGTACATGTTTTTAGCCATCGTTCACCAATGCAAGCCCATGAGGAGCGGCCATTGCATAGGTGTCCTTGCTGCCAAGGTCAACAGCAACTTAGCTGGACCAAAAGGATGTCTATTTTCTCTCCTGCAGGGTCACTTTCTTGCCAAGAGTATTTTTTTTCATGACTTATATTCAGTGAAATATCTGATGTTTAAAAACAAGATTGCTTAGTCTTGCAATTGTTATTAAATTCTTTTCCTGGGCTATAATGCATAGGCTTTGATCTAAAGTCTTACCGTCGCTAGAAGGACTTGTGTGATTACGATAATGTGCTCTGCTCTTTTTGCTATTCCTATAGGGAAAATAAACTCCACATTAGTTCCATATTAGTACCTGACTTGGAGAAGTTAAAAAGCACCAGAAAAAGGTTAAACAGAGTCAAGTACACATAAGAGAGCAGTGGTTATTAGTGTTCAGGGAGCCATTAAAAAATTCTGCTTATACAGAAGAATTTATTGGTGCTCCTGCTTCTGGCTGCTTTATGCATTTTAATAAAGAAGTAAGGTGTGTGTGTGTGTGTGTATGTGTGTATGTGCACACTCACACACTTTATGGCTCTGATTGAACAGGGCTTTAGCTATTTGGTTCTGTCAGTAATTTCATCCTTTTACCCCTTCTTTACACCAAAGCTCTCTTTAACACTCACCTTCCAGACAATATTATTATAATTCTGGAAATCCATCAGTTTCTTTTTTTTTTTTTTATTAAGGCAATGCAGGAAGAACTCTGTGTACTTTTAAATTTTTTTTCTGGTACAGGTATATTGGGATTTTTTTTGCTTTAGTTAGATGTTTGAAGGCAATTATCTGGAGAAAACTCTAAATGTGAAGTTTTATGAACTAAAAGTAGTTTGTGAAATTATTTATTAGTGCTTTGAAATATTTGTTTTAAGTAGTTTATTTTAAAAGATATGTGGGTTTGTGATTTAAAGAAGGGATTTGAGCTTACATGTTTACCGTATTTTTTATGCAAATAATGCACGCGTTATACTTTTTTTTGGCCAACCGTGCTCTCCCACCAAGGTATTTTTGTAAGCACACTATGCTATTTTTTTAACATGTTGCTGTAAAAAAAATTAGTATAGTATGCTTTCAATATGGTTGAAATGACTAGAAACCAAAGCTATACTAGTGGTGGTGGTTGAGTCGGCCTTTTGGTTAGCAGTCAAGTGCCTTAGGCACTATGCTACCAGAGCTCCTGTACTAGTGGTAGAAACCAGAATATAATGCTACTGACATTTACAAAGCTGGAGAGATTTTTGCAAAATACATTGTAAACAAGAGGAGCTCTTATAAACAAGAGGAGCTCTAGCACCCACCCTGCTCTAGTGTGATCTTATTCATGTAACAAAAGAAAACATCTATTCCTAAACAAGGCCACATTTGCAAGTACAAGGGTTAGGACTTCAATATAACTTGTTTGGGGGGTGCAATTTAATCCACAAACCCAGTTAAACCAGACCAAACCAAATGGGTCTGAGTCGGATCAGACTCATAGCATCTGACTCATAGCAACCGGTCCTTGGGTTTCTGAGGCTATCGCTAGGGAAGTAGATTGCCCAACCTTCTTTCTGGAGGGGTAGTTGGTGGGTTGGAACCGCTAGCCTTCTGGTTAGCAGTCAAATGCCTTAGGCACTAGGTCACCGCAGCACCTATAAGACCAGTTGTTGTTGTTACATGCCATCCAGTCTGACCGACTCATAGCAACTCCTCTTGGTTTTCCTGAGGCAGTATCACTACGGAAGTAGATTGCCCCATCTTTCTCCCGAGGAATGGCTGGTGTGGGTTTGAACCACCAGCCTTCTGGTTAGCAGTCAAATGCCTTAGGTACTATGCTACCAGAGCTCCAATTAGACCCTGAGAAAAGCCCACTTGTAAGCTTGGAAGTCAGGAAGCTGAGGGCAAGAGTAGTCTTTAGGATAAGGGGGAAGGACAGTAATTGATACAGCGTACAAGGAGGGGTTGCTATGAGTTGGGGCCGACTCGACGGCACATAACAACAACAACAACAATAGGAGTGTTGAGCAATCTACTTCCATAGTGATACTGCCTTGGAAACCAAAGGAGGAGTCGCTATGAGTCGGATCCAACTTGAGGGCAATGGGTTGGTTTTTGTTTGGTATATATTAGGAAGAGCATTACGTGTGATTCAGTCATAACTCTTACTTGGGGCAGGTGGCAGGCTGGGTAAGACCTTCTGTTTCAGCTCCTACAATCTTGTTTTTGTGTGTTCCTTTTAATGCCTTTTTGTTGTGGTAAGAGAAGTGTTTTGTAGTCTTTTACAGTTATTGAGACTTATTTTATGTCCCCAAAAATGATCTGTTTTAGTAAGTTTTCTGTGTGCATTTGGAAACAATGTGTAATGTGTTGTTGTTGGATGGAGTCAGTTAGCTTATGTTGGTTGATTATGTTCCTCCAGTCTTCTGTATTCTTCATAATTTTCTGTTCACTTGCTCTCTCAGTCCTACCATTCTGTCAGTTTGCTGTACTGTGAGGGCTTGTGTGTTGCTGTGAGGCTGGAGGCTATGCTACCATCTTTCAATTCCCAGCAGGGTCACCCAGGGTGAACAGGTTTCAGTGGCGCTTCCGGACTAGGACAGACTGGGAAGTCTAGAATTACAGCTGGAAATTTGAATACCCATCTCATAACTTTTCTGTCAGCGTTCTATCAGTTATGAGATGGATATTTAAATCTCCAACTTTATAGATTTGTGTATTTCTCCTTGTAGTTCTGTCAGTGTTTGCTTCATGTGTTTTGAAGCTTTGTTACTAGGAACGAAAAGCTTAGAATAAGCATGTTGTGTTGATAAATTGACTCCAATGTAGCTATGGTATTCTTTATTCTGAAATCTGTATTGTCTCATTTAAAATATGTTTTTTTATGGACAGAAAATAATTAAGCTTTCCTTTTTTATCTAATAATCTCTGCCTTTAGTTGAAGTATTTAGATAATTTACATTTAATATGATTATTGATATCATTAGGTTGGAATTGATCATCTTGCTATTTGTTTATTTGTCCACTTGTTCTTTGTTTCCTTTTCTTCCTCTTTTAATTAAACATCTTTTTACGATTACATTTTTTCTTCTTTTTCGTTCACTAGGTATAGCTTTTAAAATAATTTTTTTTTTTTTTTTACTGTGGTAAACTATGTAGAACATAAAGTTGATCATTTTAACTTTTTTTAAGTGTACAATTTAGTGGCATTAAGTACATTCAGAATGTTGTGTGACCATCCCACTATCTATTTCCAGAACATTTTCATAATCCCAAACAGAAACTCTATATCCATTAAGCAATAATTCCCCATTTCACTCTCAGTCTCTAGTAACCACTATTTTACTTAAGTTCTTTAAAAATTCACCTATTTGGGATAGCCCAAATAAGTAGAATCATGCAATATTTGTATTTTGTGTCTGACATATTTCACTTAATAGGTTTTTTAGGTTCACCTATATTGTAGGCTGTATCAGAATTCCCTCCTTTTTTGTAGCTGAATAATGTTCTATTGTGTGTACATACCACATTTTGTTAATCCATTTATCTACTGATAAACAGTGAACAGTTTCTACTTGGATTCTTTCACATTTTATTATTGTAAATCATGATGCTATGAATACATGCTATGCTTGTATATGCTACTGGTGTATAAGTCCCTGCTTTTTTGGGGGGTGGGGAGAAAATACCTAGGAGTGGAATTTCTGGGTCATAATGGTAATTCTATGCTTAATTAATTGAGTAACCACCAAATTGTTTTCCACAGTTACTGCACCAATTTACATTTCTAGCTGCAGTGCACAAAGATTCCAACTTCTCTATATCCACACAGACATTTGCTATTTTCTGTTTTTTTTTTTTTTTTTTCATAATAGCTATCATGGTGGCTGTGAAGTAGTATCTAATTGTGGTTTTTATTTGCATTTCTCTAATGACTAATGATGTCTAGTTTTCTTAAGAATCTGCTTAGGACCCAGGCAACAAGAGGAATTTTCCTGAGGAAAAAGGGCAATAAAAGTGAAGAAAGGTCTAACCTACAATAATATTCAAATCCTCAGAGGTTCCTAGACTATCTTTGTAGGAAAAAAGCCATGCTTAGTTTCAACAAGTGCTAAATCTCCTATGGACTATATGCGTGTTCTGCTTAATGATTGTACCAGTAAACCTCAGTGCCAGAATCCTAGAAGGACACAGGAAGCCATGAGTTCAAAAATGGTTTTATATGCATAAGGTTGAGTCCATAAGATGGACAAGTACCAAAGAAGGACAGGTAATAGCCTTTGCAACACATTAAAAATACAGGGTAAAACAGAGTGGTAAAAGGTACTGTTTTCATATCTCTGTGGGTAGTAAAACCAATTCTTTACCTCAGTACACTTCTTAATTAACACTGCTATTTATGACTTCCATTTTTGTCTTTTGTGTGTTGTTTCAAGCTGTGTTTCAAAGCAGAAGAAAAAGGAAACTATCCATGAACAAACATATCCCTTGGTGTTAGATCCTAGCAATATAGCTTCATGACATCTACTTACAGTATGTCTGACAAAGACGAGGAGGAAAAGCTGAAATTGTGTATTTATGGGAGCTCTGGTGGTGCACTGCCTAAGGCATTTGACTGCTAACCAGAAGGCTGGCAGTTCAAACCCACCAGCCACTCCTTGAAAGGAAGGTTGGGCAATCTACTTCCATAGAGATAATGCCTCAGAAACCCAAGGAGGGATCCCTATGAGTCAGATCTCTGTAGGTAGTAAAACCAGTTCTTTACATCGATATGCTTCTTAATTAACACTGCTATTTATGACTTCCATTTTGGTTTCTTTTTTCATGTCATCTCAAGCTGTCTTTCAAAGCAGAAGAAAAAGAATAAAGTCCATGAAGAAACATCCCTTGGTGTTAGAGCCTAGCAGTAAAGCATCATGACATCTACCTATAACATGTGTGACAAAGATGAGGAAAAGCTGAAATGTGTACATTCATATATGGAGGTTTTCACTTGTAGTTAGACAGCATTATTTACAACCCCATATGAAGAGGATTTTGAATGAGTAATTTTGAATGAATAGAAAATAGAAGCCATTAGAAGAATAAAAGGACAGAAAGGCATTTCTTGAAAAGGACACAGAACATTTGTATTATGCTTTGTGTTTCTTGGTTCTTGGCATTCAGTTCTGCTTATTTTTTAGAATTGTTTCCTACTGAGTTCAAGTCTTTCTTTATACCTCCTCTGTGATTTTTGTGACTTCAGTTATTTTCTCTGCCCTCGAGTTAATTTTCTTGACTGAAATGGCAATTTCCCCCATTACCCTATATAATTGTAATTGTTCTGATCAGTTTCCATTTTTAGGTTAATTCTCCAGATACCGATTTATCCACTTTTATGGAGGAGGGTAGGGGAGTGAGGTGGTGGTAGTTGTTTTTTCTCTCCCTCTGTATGTTTTATCCAGGTGGATGCATAGTCTTTTACTTTATTTTGGGGTGTGTAGACTTGTCCTTCATTGGGAGAAAAGCAATCTAGCTTTCACTTTGTATCAATAGAAAGATTATAGTTTATTTTTCTGTTCCTATTATGTCTTCGAACTGCTGCTTCAGATGTTGGCATTCAGTTGAATTTGCTTGAATGGTTAAAATCCACAGAAATGTAATTAGTGTCATTGGTGTTTCCAACATATTCTATCTCATTTTAAAGACAGTATTACTTAACATTTAAAAGGGAATATGATTATAGAAAAGATGATGACCAAATACTCTGTATCTTAATGGAATTTAGAATGAAAGAATGTGGAAATCGTGTAGAGTAATGAGATTTAGCTGACAAATCGTCTCAGTCCTATTTCTGGTTGGTGGGATAAAATCAGTTATACAGGGGGAGACAGACAAAGGAGAACACAAAAGTTTTTGATAAAGCTGGCTGATGGGAGATCAGTGGGAATAAGACTGGCTGGTAGACCGTCATACTCAAAGTCGCGCGTGATGCTGAAATCAAGGGTGTGCATAACGAGAGTTGATTAGAAATCCAAGTCAATAGGCCAAATTCTGCTCTGGAACTGCCAGTCCTCAGTCACAGCCTTGTTCAGTTTATAGTGTCTCAGCCAGGGCAGCAACAAGTGGGGGCCCTCTTTCCCTTCAAGTACAAACTATGTTGGTCTTGCCTCATTGAAGTGGCATGATACAAATCTGGAAGCGAGGAGTTTATCATTATTTCAGTTTAGGTACGGTGTTAGGCTGTCTTTTCTAGAGAAGGAAACCCAGTGAAGCTTTTATACACATACACACGCATGCACACACAAAAGTATGTGTGTGTGTATATGTAATGTGTATATATGCACGCATATATGTATATATCTGTATACATATGTGTATGTATGTGTCTATGTATGTATGTTTGTATGCATGTATACCAAAACCAAACTCAATGCCATTGAGTTGATTCCGACTCATAGTGACCCCCATTGGGTTTTCAAGGCTGTAAATCCTTATGGAAATAGATTGCCACATCTTCCTTCTGCAGAGCAGCTGGTGGGTTTGAACCACTGGCCTTCTGATTAGCAGCCAAATGTCTTATCCACTATGCCCCCAGAGCTCCTTATACAAGTGTGTGTGTGTGTGTATGTGTGTGTTTATGTGTATGTATCTGTATGTATATATATGTGTATGTTTATATAAGTGTGTGTATATGTATGCATGCATATGTATGTATGTGGGTGTGCATATATATGTGTATGTGTATATATGCATATGCATGTATATGTGTATATATGCATATGTCTATATGCATGTATGTGTATATGTGTAACATGTATATAATATGTATGCATGCATATGCATGGATGTGTGTCTGCATATCTGTGTATGTGTATATATATGTATGTATGTGTGTATACATACATGTATGTGTGTTTGTGTGTATATATGTGTATGTGTGTATATAGAGAGGGAGAGGCAAATTTATCTCAAGGAAATGGCTCACTCAGTTGTAGAGGCTGGCAAGGCCCATGTCTTTGGGTCAGACATTATGGTGGAGGCTTTTCATGACTCATATACCTGCAGAGGCTGATGAACCCTAGATCACCAGGCAGTACAGCGGGCTGCTGGCTTTGGAGGCTGATGAATCCGAGATCTGAGGGTAAATTGGCAGATTTTTGGCTCACAGGCTGCAAAGGCAACAGTCCCAAGATCAGCAGGCAATATGGCAGGTCATTGGTTTAAATCTAGGAACTAGAGAAGTTGATGAGCCAAATGTAGGATCCAGATCAAACAGAAAGCCAGGGCAGCAGATACCTACCTGCATGCATGTATGTATGTATGTCTGTGTATATGTGTGTGTATTTATATATATATGTATATGTGTGTGTGTGTTTGTGTGTGTATATATACATATGTGTGTGTGTGTGTGTATCAGGCCGTACCCCTGAGGAAATTCCCTTTCAACTGATTGGCTGCTTATAACAGATCTCATCTTGGAGGTGAGTGTACTCTGTATCTGTATATCAGATTTCTTCATGGGGGATGACTATATTATAAGTGCTAAACCACTGAGAATTGTGGCCCAGCCAAGTTGACACACAACTTTGACTGTCACAGATAGTTCATGGAATACGGTGACAAGTGAAGGGAGTTGAGGTTGGTTGGAGAGTAGTAAACTTTGATCAGAGAGGTGGGGTAGCTAAGCAAAATAGGAAGCAAAAATTATGGACAGCAACCTGTACGATCAGGAATGCTTTAAGATATCGTAACAGAAAACCTGATTTACCGTGCATTAAAGAAGTAGGTTTATTATTATTATTATTATTTATTTCTTAAAAACAGGCCCAAGAGGTTGGTGCCTGCTGCATTGGTTCAGTGAAACTTGGGATCGCATTTTTATACATTTCTAACTTTTACCTCATGATGATAAGGTGGTTACCTCAGCTCAAGCATTACAGTAACCCTTGTGCAGGAGTAAAGGAAAGAAGATTGCCCCATCTACATCTGTCTCTTTCATCGGGAAACTAAAATCTTTTAGTTTCTATGTTTCATTGGCCAGAATTATGTCACGTGGCCACTTCTCACTGCTTAGGAGCCTGGGAAAGTGAGCATATAACACTTCCAGCTTCTGTAAAGTGATGGGTGAGGGAGGAGGTTGGGAATAATTTGTGGGTTTTCACAGGACTAGATCATGAAAGGTCTTGTAAGCCAAACAAAGTATGGTTGTGATCTTAAGTAAATTGGGATAAGGTTGAAAGGTTTTAAGAGGAGCTATGTGAATACGGAAGGGTACAGTTTGAGACAAATTGCTTAATGTGCTCAATGTTGTAAAAGTACAAACCACAGAGTAAAATGCAACTAAATCTTCTTGCCAGTGAAGCTGTGCCAAAGATGAAGTGGGTAGGTATGGCAGGGTAGCTAAACCAAACAAATCAAGCCCACGGCCATTGAGTCATTTCTGATTCATTGCCACCCTATGGGACAGAATGGAACTGCCCCATCATAGGGTTTCCAAGGCTGTACATCTTTACAAAAGCAGACTGCCTCATCTCTATCCTGCATAGTGGCTGGTGGGTTCGAATAGAGGAGCTTTTTAACCACTGAGCCACGAGGGCTCTTTATAGTAGGATAGAATCAGTTATAAAAGTTTGAGAAACTTTAATTAGATTATTGGGGGCACATTGCATATGCCTGATTTTTTTTTTTTTTTTTTAACATGAGTTTAGTTTTATTCTGTTGGCTAGAAATTGCCCTAATTATATCATTTGGTGCAGAACAATTGGGAAAAATTTTGACTTTTTTTTTTTTGGAAATAACTGTCTGGCAGATGGGAGCTGTAGTTCCTGGAGTGAATCATTACTGGCTTTTCTGCTTCTCTTTGACTACATAGATATTACCTTAGATTGTCAAATTCCTGCCTAGGGTGTAATGCCTCTCAAATGAATTTTAATCTTTTTTTCATATAGTTATGACTTATATTAAATGATTTTCAAGAATTATTTTAATTTCACTTTTTATGAGTAGCCTATTGAAAAAAAATACTTTTTAAAGAAGGGAACTGTTAAATATTAATTTATATATTCTAAAACTAAACTTTTAGGGTTTTTGTTTGTTTGTTTATATGCTTTTGCTTTTGCAAGAAACTTTATATTCATCTCTGACCCTTGAAATGTGAAATGACAGTCACCTGTTCTGTTTCTCTGTGCCATATCTGTTGTTGTTGTTGTTGTTGTTATGTGCCGTCGAGTCGGCCCCGACTCATAGCGACCCCTCCTTGGGTTTCCGAGGCAGTATCACTACGGAAGTAGGATTGCCCAACCTTCCTTCCGAGGAGTGGCTGGTGGGTTTGAACTGCCAGCCTTCTGGTTAGCAGTCAAGTGCTTTAGCCACTATGCTACCAGAGCTCCTGTGCCATATCTGTTGTTGTTGTTGTTGTTATGTGCCGTCGAGTCGGCCCCGACTCATAGCGACCCCTCCTTGGGTTTCCGAGGCAGTATCACTACGGAAGTAGGATTGCCCAACCTGTGCCATATCTAGTGGAGACTTTTTCTGTAAAGGCCAGAGAGTAAATATTTAGGGCTTTGTGGTCCATGGTTTCTGTTGAAAATACTTGATTCTGTGGTAGCACCAAAGCAGCCATAGACAATATATAACTGAATGGAAATGGTTATGTTCCAATAAAAGTGTCCTGTGACAGCAGACGGTGGGGTGCACTTGGCCTACAAGTTATGGCTTGACTTCTCAACCAGTGCATCTAGTACTGTTTAGAAGTGAAGACAAGTAGTAATTTGTAGTCATTTTTATAGTTGCTTTTCTACCTAAAAGTCCTAAAAAATCTAGTTTTTCCCTTTAGGAGCTGGTAGAGTTACAATAATAATGCTAATAAATCTTAATGGCTAGTACTTACATAGAACTTAATAGATAATGTTGTAAATGCTTTAAATGTAATAATTTATCTAATCCTTGAAACCTTGCTATGAGGTAGACTCTGTTATTATCCCTATTTTTCAGATAAAGAAAGTCTGGCAAAGAGTTCGAGTAACTTGGCTCAAGGTCATATAGCTTCTGAGTGGTAGGGGTAAATTCCATTCTCTAAGCCACTGCACTAAACTTCTTACTGAGTTATCCTATCTGATGAAGACTTGATCAGAGTTATATATGTAATGGTTCTCAAAGTGGACTGGCCTTATCAATATTACCTGGGAACCTGTTAGCAATGCAAATTCTTAGGCCCTACCCTAGACCAACTGAATAAGAAACTCTGAGGCTGAGCCCAGCAATATGTATTTTGAATAAGCCATTAGTTGATTCTCTTGTGCACTCAAATTAGAAAGCCAATGAGATAATTACTTATCATTACTTCTTATTAATAAGATAGGCTATTGTTGTTGTTATGTGCTGTTGAGTCAGACCTGACTCAGAGCGACCCTCCTTGGTATCTCTATGGAAGTAGATTGCCCAACCTTCCTTCTGAGGAGTGGCTGGTGGGTTGGAACCACTAGCCTTCTGGTTAGCAGTCAAGTGCCTTAGGCACTACACTATCAGAGCTAGGTATCTGAATATACCTTCCTGCTGAAAACCACTAAAAGTTCCAGATAAAATGCTTTTAAAACCCTAAATGCAGTGATTAGCTACCAAAAACTAAGACTAAAAACTAAATAAAGGTGGGAGCCCAGGTAAGCTATAGAACTGGCTTTTATCTCTAGGAGGTTTTGTAAAATTTGTTTGTTTTTCTGGCAGTCCATGGTACTTTCAGCTTTCTTCACCAACATCACAATTCAAAAGCATCAACTCTTTTCCAGTCTTCCTTATTCATTGTTCTGCTTTCACATGCATATGAGGTGATTCACAACACCCTGATTTGGGTTAAACACACCTTAGTCTTCAAAGTGACACCTTTGCTCTTCAACACTTTAAAGAGGTCTTTTGCTGCAGGTTTGCCCAGCATGATGCATTGATACATAGTCTGATTTCTTGACTGCTGCTTCCAGGGGTGTTGACTGTGGATCCAAGTGAAGTAAAATCCTCGAGAAGGTCAATCTTTTGTCCATTTATCATGATGTTGCTTATTGGTCCAGTTGTGAGGATTTTTGTTTTCTTTATATTGAGGTGTAATCCATACTGAAGACTGTAGTCTTTGATCTTCATCAGTAAGTGCTTCAAGTCATCTTCACTTTCAGCAGGCAAGGTTGTGTCGTCTGCATATCACAGATTGTTACGGAGTCTTTCTCCAGTTGTGTTGCCACGTTCTTCTTCGTATAGTGCAGATATTCACGTTATTTTGTCAGCATTCAGATTGAATAAGTATGGTAAAAGGATACAGCCCCACACACACACTTCCTGATTTTAAACCAGACAGTGTCTCCTCATTCTATTCCAATGATTGCCTCTTGGTTGTTGGTTGTACAGGTTCCTAATGAGCATGGTGAAGTGTTCTGGAATGCCCATCCTTTGCAATGTTATCCATAAGTTGTTACCATCCACACAGTCAAATGCCTTTGCATAGTCAATAAAACACAGGTATACATCTTTCTGGTATTCTTTGCTTTCAGCCAAGATCCACTTGATATTAGATATGATAACTCTTGTTTCACATCCTTTTCTGAATCCAGCTTGAATTTCTGGCAGTTCCCTGTCAATGTACTGCTGCAACCATTTTTTAATTACCTTCAGCAAAATTTTCCTTGTGTGTGATATTAATGATGTTTTTCTTGATAATTCCTGCATTCTGTTGGACCACCTTTCTTTGGAATGGGCACAAATATGCATTTAGTCTGTTGGCTAGGTAGCTGTCTTCCAAATTTATTGGTAGAGACAAGTGAGTGCTTCCAGTATTGCATCCACTTGTTGAAACATCTCAATTTAATATTCCATCAATCCCTGGAACCTTGTTTTTGCCAATACCTTGAGTGCAACTTGGCCTTTTTCCTTCAATACCACTGATTCTTGACCATATGCTTGAATGCGATATGGTCAACCGTATGGTTGAACGCCAGCCAGTTCTTTTTGGTACAGTGACTCTGTGGATTCTTTCCATCTTCCTTTGATGCTTCATGCATCATTCAGTATTTTCTCCATAGAATCCTTCAGTAATGCAATTTGAAGCTTCAATTTTTTCCTCAGTGCTTTCAGCCCGATGAATACTAAGCATATTCTTGCTTTTTGGTTTTCTAATTCCAGATCTTTACTTTATCTTCTTGAGCTGCCCTTTGAAATCTGTTCAGTTCTTTTATTCATCATTTCTTCATTTACTTTAGCTACTCTACATTCAAGAGCAAGTCTCATAGTCACTTCTGATACTCATTTGGTCTTTTCTTTCTTCCTGGTCTTTTTAATGACTTTTTCTTTCTTTGTATATGATGTCCTTGATGTCATCTGACAGTTTGTCTGGTCTTCAGTCATTGGTGTTCAATGTATCAAATCTATTCTTGAGATACTTTCTAAACTCAGATGGGATGTGCTCAGAGTTCTATTCTATCTCTTTTTTTTTTTTTT
>NW_006921654.1:6496027-6525042 GCF_000298275.1 Orycteropus afer afer
ATTTACACCATCCCATTACCTTCTTGCTTGCGTGGTTTCTGCTGAGAAATCAGAGCGTATTCTTACTGGTAGTCCTTTGTAAGTAACTTTTTGTTTTTCCCATGCTGCTTTCAGGATTCTGTCTTTGTCTTTGGTTTTGATGAGTTTGATGATGATATGTCTTGGTGATTTGCTTTTGGGGTCTGTCCTGTTTGGAGTTCATTGGACTTCCTGAATGGATATATTCTCATCTTTCATCATATCAGGGAAGTTCTCTTCCAACAAACTTGGAGAATTTTCTCAGTGGTTTTATTTTTTTCTTTCTTTTCTGGAGTTCCAGTGACACATAGGTTATTCCTTTTGATGGTATCCCACATGTGCCTTAGGCTTTCTTCATTTTGTCTTGATCTTTTTTCTGATTGATCCCTTTCCAAAGACGTATTTAGGTATTTGTCTTCAATCTCATTAATTCTGTCTTCCATTGCATCAATTCTGTTCCTTTCCCCTTTGAATGTGTTATCTAATTCTGACAATTTAGTGTTATTCTTCTGGATTTCTGTTTGTAGATTTAGAATCATTTCTAAGTTTTCCTTTATTTTGTCATTTTGTTCTTGTATTTTCTTCCAAAATTCTTCTAGGGTTTTGTCTGTGTTTTCCTTGGTCTGTCTCTCAATCCTTTAAAGATACCTAAATATAATATTTTTGAATTCCTTATCAGAGAGTTCGAATGCTGGCTTCTTTCTCAGGGATGTGTTCTGGGTCTGTATCCTGCTTCCTTGTTTCTACCATTTTATCTTGTTTCTTTGTGTGTACTGTGATGTTATGTTGTCTCTGAAATATCGTAGCATTGTAGTATTTGGATATCTGTTAACTGTTTGTGAAGAGCAGCCAAAGGTGAATCAGGCTCTTCTTGGTGGTTGTTTGTCATTCGCCTGTTGGTGGGGGAAGTGGTGGCTCTCAGTAAGTGAAGCTGCAGGAGGTGTGAGTGTAATTGTGTCATATAGGGACATTGCTGTCTTCCACTCAGTTAGATAAAAATAACAATTGAATAACCATCAAAAAAGTAAAAGCAAATGGACAAAACATAAACTGTGTAATCACACAGGAACAGTAACCCAAAAAGGAAAAAAGAAAAAAAAAAAAAAAAAAGCATTATCTGGGAATAGGGCAATAAGAGAAAAAAGGTAGAGAAGGAGAATAATGAAGAAAAAAGAGGGAAAAATGCAAAACAAAACAAAACCTGCAACCAGGAACAGGAAAAAGAAAAAAGCTGAAAAATAGAACCTGGGAGTGGAAGAATAAAGAATAACGGTAAAAAGGACAAAAGTAATTCTAATGATAGTAGTTTTAAAACAGACAAAAACAAACTGAAAAACAAAAAACAGAAAAAAAAAAATCGGGGCAGAGCACCCAGGCTCCATCTGAGCACACAGACTGGCATGGAGTTCCTGCTGGCCCAGAAGGTGGGTGGGAGTGAGGGATGGCTGCATCTCCGTTCACCAAATGGGTGTGGGGTATAAGAGTAACAAGGGGAATATCGCACCTTTCCATTCATCTGTAATGTCCTTGTGGTTCCTGGCAAATGAATCCTGTTCTTAAGTCCCTGGAATCTGGAAGAACGTTGTTGCTTTAAATATCCAAAATGGTCAAACCCCTTGTAAACATTCACAATGGCTGCACCCTCCAGACAGGTAAAAATCCACGGTTTAGCCCGCTTTCCTCCCCACTGCTTCTCCTTTATTCACCAGCCACCAATGCTGTCCTCTGTGCAGCCCATGGCTAGGAGGGCTGATTTTTAGGTTAATTCTTAGGTCCTGTCACTGCTTGGCAGTATCTAAGCTGTCTGTGCCGTTAGGATTGCTGCCAGACCACAGCTCTGTATGTCTCCTTTTTTGGTGTTTTCATGCAAATTCTTTTGCTAATTGGAGTTTAGTCCACTTCTACATCCTTCCCTTCAAGGCTCAGGGGTCCAGGATTTTCTTCTGTTTCTATGTTAATTGGTTCCCCTTTTGTTTGTTGAAAAGAGTCTGTGTAGTCTTTCTGCCTTTCTACCAGCTTCCTGGAACTCCTGTTGCTAAGTTTCTTGTAGCACTTGTTTGTACCTGCCACCTTCACTTCACTTATTTAATCTGCAACCCCATGTGCTCTGGCTTTGACATTGTATTCTGCTATGTATGACCTTCTCAAGGTCATGGAAAACCTCCTACTGGCTGAATAGTGAGGCCTCCTTTTATTCTTTATGGTCCTGAACCTCTTAGCCGTATTTCACGTTGGTATGCATGCACTTCTTTTTTCTAAATTTTAATTGTGATTTGGCTGAAAGTTTACAGAGCAAATTCACTTTCCATACAGCAGTTCACATACGCTTTGTCTCACAACGTTGATTACAGTTTACCACAGTGCAGCAGCTCCCCTTCCACTTCCTCCCCCCAGTTACCTCTTCCCTGTGTCCTTTCCTCCATGCACTCCTGCCCCCCCCCCAAGCTGTCTCTGTCCCTGTGTACATGCACTTCTTGAAGATCTTTCTGCCTTGGGCCCCGTGCCCCTGCCCTTCTTGTCCCCCTGCTCTCCTTGTCCCCTTCCTTTCTAACCAGTCTTCTCTCTCACATATTTCCTTCTTTCTTTCTAAATTGTGCATTGGGTGAAAGTTTACAGAGCAAATTAGTTTTTCATTTAATAATTTATACACATTTTGTTTCATGACATTGGTTGCAACCCCCACAGTGTAATAGCACTCTTCTTCTTTCTTCCTTAGTTTCCCTATTTTCCTTTGCCCATTTTTCCTGCCCCTTCCTGCCTTGTAAACTTTGTTTTTGGGCAAATCCTGCCCTTTTGGTCTCGTGTGACTGACTGTTCTGAGGAGCGCTTTCCTCCCTGGTGGTGGTGTTCACTTTACGGGGCTGTCTCTCAGTTGACTGAAAGGTGATCTCTGGGAGTAGGTCCAATTGCAGGTTTGAAGAATGTCTAGGGGCCATAGACTCAGGACTCCCCACCAGTCTCTGTCAACAGTAAGTCTAGACTTTTATGCTTTTGCATTTTGTTCTACATTTTTTACTCCCCACTCTGTCCAGGACCTTCTATTGTGACCCTCATCAGAGCATTTGGTGGTGGTGGCTGTGCACCTTCTAGTTCTTCTAGTCTCAGGCTAGTGGAAGTCGCAGCTCCCACAGTCCATCAGTCCTTTGGACTAATTGTTTCCTTGAGTCTTCAGTTTGATTTTCTTCACTTTTTTTTTTACTTCAAATGGGAAGAAACCAATAGTTATATCTTAGGTGGCCACTCACAGGCTTTTAAGTCCCTAGTCACTAGTACCAAAGTAGGATGTAGAACATTATCTTTATGGACTACTATATGCCAGTTGACCTAGATGTCCTGGAAGACTTTTACCTGTTTCTTAAAGGCTGATGTTTTCTGCTCCAAAGACTCTTTTTACCCTTGATGTGTTCTCTGCATGAGCACTTCTATTCCATGGCTTTGATTATCATTGTTATCTCTGACTCAGACATTCTCCTGAGTTCCAACTATTTAATGGCCATTTATAACAGGTTAGGCCACTGGCTCTGTGTCCAAAACCAAATTAATTGTCTTCTCTTACACATCTCTTCCTTTATTCCTTCTGACTTTAAAATGGTATCAGCATCCATCCAGTTGCTCAAGCTGGAAACCTGAATCAGCCCTTTATGCCAATGTCCATCCCACCATTTTATTCTTAGCTTTCAAATCTGCTCTTCCTCTTTCTTCCTCCTGCCACTTTGCTAGTCTCCCGCAAGGATTATTATGATAACAACCCAACTGATCTTCCTGCTTAAAGATTTCCCCTTCAGTCAGTTCCGTAGTTCTTCATATTTTTAAAAGACAGATTGAATCAGACAGCTTCCCTGCTTTAAAATCTTTCACAGATTTCCATTGTATGGTCCTTAAGAAGAATTAGGTGATGCTGGAATTGGTTTGGCTAAGAGGCAGAGTTGCCCAACGCTGAGTTAGGGGTGCAGACATGGAGGACAAGGATAGGATAGGACAAGGAGATGGTAGCCTGGGTCAGAGGCTTCCATCAGTGATGATTCCAGTTTAGACACTTCTGCCTCTGCTTAGGCCCTCACCCCTTTCTCTTCCTCCTTAATCTTCACTGACATGCTCACCCCACTGTAGATTTCTCTGCAGCGTAACTAGATGGATTTTCCAGGCAGAAGAAGCTCTGACCTAGTGCTTGAGGCTGATACTGGGATCTTGAGACCAAATGTGGTTGAAAAAGTGAGGCAGGGTTAGAGCCTTCAATTTGAGTTCATGTCCATGAAGTTGAAAGTTCCTAGTGCTGGAAGCCATCCCACCTCATTTGAAACTCTGCTCCTCCTCCTATGGTGAGTGTAACCATCAGCAAATCTTTTCACCTCTCTGAACTTCACTTTCTCCCAGCTATAAAGCAAAGGGAACAATAGTGCCTGCTTTGGGTTGTCCTGAGAATTAAATGAGAAAATGCACATGAGTAGTTTCTTACAGTGCCTGGACATTGCTGTTGTTCTTTGGTGCCATTGAGTCAATTCTGACTCACAGTGACTCAGTAGGACAGAGTAGAACTGCTCTAAAGGTCTAAAGGCTGCAGTCTTTACAGGAGAAGATCGCCCTATCTTCTCTTTCGTGGAGCCACTGGGTAGTTTTGAACTCAAAACGTTTTGTTAGCAACTAACATTTAACCACTGTGCCACAGGGGCGCCTTGCCTGCACATAATAGTGCTGAAAGGATAGTAGAGTTATTAGTAAACCCAGGGTTCTGCAGTGCGTCCTTTAGCTCTGTTCATCCATTGAACTATATTGAAAACTTTCTATGAAAGACCTGGCTATGAACCCAGCCAGAGAACTCATCTGAAGATGATACCAAAATATTTTGAACAGTATAAAGAGACCCTCAGAAGACTTACTAGTGGATTGTCGTAAGGATTTTTGCACATCTTATGGCAGGGTGAGTATATGAGAAATCTTCATTATTGTTTTGGTATTACTAAAAAACTGGATACATACTGATGTAGAACAGGTTTTGGAGCTCTTGTCAGATGGTTTCTGCTAACAAAATACTGTTGAACAGAAGTGATTGTAATCATTTTGGTTAGAAACGGTTCTCACTGTGCAGCTATATCAGTGAAGGGGGGTTAAGTTTCTTTTGCTCTTTTCAATTATATGCACATTGTTATGTTTATTTTATTTTTTAATTGTGGTAAAAATGTAAATCAGAAAATATTTGTCATTCCAGCAAATTAAGTGGCATTCATTATGCTCCTCAGGTTGTGTATCCATAACTACTGTGTGTTGCAAACTCTTCTCTCACTTCTAACTGACACTCCTCCTCCTTCCCACCCTTGGTAACCACTAATGCACTTTGATCTTTATACATTTGTGTATTCAAACATTTAATATAAGTGAGATCATATAATAATTTATGTGCATATTAAGTCAGGATTTTACCTGTCAGCTGAGGAGAATCATCCCATTGATAGAGAACCTCACCTTTTCAGGAGAAGTAAGTTTGAGCCAAATCCCTTTGGTTATAATTGGTCACCAATAGTTTTCATTCTCAGGACTGAGGATCCTCCTTTTGTTTGAATCAATCATGTTTGTTATTTTATGTGTTTCATTAGTAAGTTTTTATTTTCATTAAATTGATAAATGCTTTATTTTATGGATACTTTATAGTTGTGGCAAGTGGTATTGATTTTCCATTTATAGTAGAGATGTGGTATTTCCTTTTAAAATAAATGAATACAAGTGAGAAAAAAGAGAACTGACTTAAATCAAATTTCAAAATACAATCACATAAAATAGAAGAATTGTTGTTGTTATGTGCCGTCGAGTCGGCCCCGACTCATAGCGACCCCTCCTTGGGTTTCCGAGGCAGTTATCACTACGGAAGTAGGATTGCCCAACCTTCCTTCCGAGGAGTGGCTGGTGGGTTTGAACCGCCAGCCGTCTGGTTAGCAGGCAAGTGTCTTAGCCACTGTGCTACCAGAGCTCCCAAAAAAATAGAAGAATAGGTAGCACGTATATTCAAAAATCGCCAAGAACGGTGTGCAACAACTGAAGTTTGGGAACGTGAGCCTTTCTGCCTCCAAACTCTTCAGCAGGTCTCTATACTTAGTTGAATAAAGTTCCACAAAATTCGCGTCCACCTAGAACCTCCGAATGGGACTTTGTTTAGAAATAGGTGTAACTGTAATTAGTTGAGATAAGGCCATGCTGGATGAGCGTGTGCTCTAAGTCCAGTGACTGTTGTCCTTAGAAAAGGCCACGTGAAGACACGCAGGGGAGGAGGCTATGTCACAACAGAGGCAAGCTAGGAGAGAAATAGCCACCACTACTGACAGCTTGATTTTAGATTTGTAGCCTCCATAACTGTGAGAGAATGAAGTTCTATTGCCTTAAGTCGTAGGAAATTAATGCAGCCTCCCTTCCCAGACTCACCCATTATATTCATTCTTGATGTTTCTGGAAAACACATGGCACTTTTAGGTTCTGCTTCAGGCCTTTTCCCTCTGTTTCCACTGTATCCTCTTTTTTGAATGTGACTTAGCTTCTGCTGCTGCCTCTGCTTTGCTTTCACTGTTGAGTAAATGACTTCTAGACCCTGTTCAAGTCCTGGGTGGTGTGGGGGTGGTTAATGCACTTGGCTGCTAACCAAAAGATTGGAAGTTTGAGTCCATCCCGAGGTACCTCAGAAGGAAAGCCCAGCAATCTACTTCCAAAAAATCAACCACTGAAAACCCTGTGGACACAGTTCTTTGACACACAGGAGGTCACCGTGAGTCAAAGGGGACTCAAGGGCAACTGGTTTTAGGCCCTGATCAAACTGGCTGCCTCAGAGAAGCTTTTCCTAACACCGTTCCCTTCAGCCACCTACTACTTCATCTCTGCACAGTATTTCATTCTTTCCCTCTTACAGCAGTTATCACATGGTTGTACTTTCTCTCCCCACAATATTTGTGGTTTGTTGTTCTATGTCCCCTTCTCTACTAAACCATGCATAATTGAGGGGAGGGCGCTCTGGTGGTGCAGTGCCTAAGACATTTGACTGCTAACCAGAAGGCCACACCAACCAGCCACTCCTCGGAAGGAAGGTTGGGCAATCTACTTCTGTAGTTTTATCACCTCAGAAACCCAAGGAGGAGTCACTATGAGTCAAATCAACTTGAGTTTTTTTTTTTTTTCTTTTTTTGTATACTGAGGGGATGGGACTGATATATCTTTATATTCCCACAACTTGGGGCTATGACTGGCATACTTGGCTTTCAATAAACTCTTTTAATGAATAAAAGTTGTTAATTTTGCTTCTATCTTTTTAAACCAAGCCAATTTCTTTATTTTTTCATGGAATATGTGTGTAAAAATGAATGCTACTTTGGATGTAAAAACAGGTTGTAGTGAGATCTAAAGTTAAGTCTTCCTGGCCTTGCTATTGGAAACTGCCATTTAAAATTTGTTTAATTTAGAACTTATTTTATGAAGATAAATGATGGATTAAAAGAAGTAAGCCAGTAAATAACTGTCATAAAATATTGGAGACTGGAAGCTGCAATGAGTTCATTGAAGGCCATGAAGAGCAAGGTCACAGTCAGCACATCAGAGAGATATTTGAACCTAATTAATTGATGTGAGTTCATATTTCTAAAGACCTGAACAGTTTTTATGCCCAGAATCGTTCTTCCTGCCATCTTCTGCCACAATGTATGGGAAATGAATCAGGGAGAATACCTGGAGGAAGAGGTAGAAGACTTGGTTTTTATTTCATAATCAGTTGAAGGTGATAATAAGACCACAGAGTCACTTAAAGACTAGGAAAGAATTTACCACAAGGAAAGAGAGAAGGTGACAGTCGGGAAGGCCAAGCATTTCAAGGACTGTATGACTATTGAATTATCTTGTGTTTTTAGAACTACTTTCTGATCTCTCAGTTTTGGCAGTCCCTGGGTTACAAATGAGATCCGTTCCTAATGGTACCTTTAAGAATTTGTAGGTAAGTCAGAAGAGATGCATATGGTTCTTATTTAGCCTTACTTTAATGAAAGAAAAGGCTCAAAGCCTTTTCCATGATTTAAAACCTACCTGTGCAGCAAGTGAAGGTGATTGTAATGAAGAATTTGTTGTAGTGAGTAGGGTTTGGTTCAGTCATTTCAAAGTGAGGGCACATTTACATAACATTGAAGCCCAAGTACAAGGTGTCCTACCACTCCTGTCTGTCATACAATACACACAGCACTTTGTTGTGATGCTGGAAGCTTTGCAACTGTGTTTCAAATACTAGCAGGGTAACCCTGGTGAACAGGAAGTGGCATTTCCAGACTAAGATAGGAAAAAGGACGTGGCAGTCAGCTTTTGTGAACAATTGGCTACTGAAAACCTTAAGAATAGTAATGACACATTGTCTGATACAATGCCAGAAGACAAGCCCCTTAGGTTGGAAGGTACTCAAAATACAACTAGCAAAGTGCTGCCTTCTCAAAGTGAAAAAAAAAACCAACTTACTGCTGTCGAGTTAGATCCGACTCATAGCAAACCCTCCTTGGGTTTCTGAGGCAGTATCACTATGGAAGTAGATTGCCCCATCTTCCTTCTGAGGAGCGGCTGGTGAGTTTGAACCGCCAGGCTTCTGGTTAGCAGTCAAATGCCTTAGGCACTATGCCACCAGAGCTCCTAATAGAGTCTGCCTTAATGATGTAGATGGAGTAGAGCTTTCAGGATCTTTATTTGCTGATGTGCCACTACTGAAAATGAGAACAGCTGCAAACATGCATTTAGTAATCAGAATGCGGAATTCATGAAGTATGAATGTAGGAAAATTAGAAGTTGTCAAAAAAGAAATGGAATACATAAAGATTGATAACCTAGGCATTAGTGACCTGAAATGGTATTGGCCATTTTGAATCAGACAATCACATAATCTCCTATGCCAGGAATGAAAAATTGAAAAGGAATGGTGTAACATTCATAGTCAAAAAGAACATGTCAGGATCTATTGTGAAGTACAGTGCTATCAGTGATAGGATAATATCTATATGCCTACAAGTAAGACTGCTTAATAGTACTGTTATTCATATTTGCACAGCAACCACTAAAAGCAAAGATGAAGAAACTGAAGAGTTTTACCAACTTCTGCAGTCTGAAATTGGCCAAATATGCAATCAAGATCCATTGATAATTACTGGTGATTAGAATGCTTTTCTAAAGTTGGAAACAAAGAAGTATTGGTAGTTGGAAAACATGGCCCTGGTGAAAGAAATGATGTCAGAGATCGCATCATAGAATTTTTCAAAACCAATGACTTTTTCTTCATTGCAAATACCTTTTTTCAATAACATAAATGGCAGCTATACATGTGGACCTTGCCAGATGGAATACACAGGAATCAAATTGACTACATCTGTGGAAAGAGAGTAGAGAAATAGATTATCATTGATCAGAACAAGGTCACTGGCCAACTGTGGAACACACCAAATATTGCTCATATGCAAATTCAAGTTGAAGCTGAAGAAAATGAAAACAAGTCCACAGGAGCCAAAATATGACCTTGATTATATCCCAGCAGAATTTGGAGGCAATCTGAAACATAGACTTAATGCATCGAACATCAGTGACCGAAGACTAGGTGAGTTGTGAGATGATGTCAACACATCATACATGAAGGCAGAAAAAGCTCATTAAAAAGACAGGAAAGAGGAGTTCCGGTAAGATGGTGGAATAGGCAGTAAGACTGCACAGACCCTCTTCAACAAAGAAAAAAAATGCAAAATGCAACTTTGCCGTGGAGTCAGATCCGACTCATAGCCACCCCTCCTTCGGTTTCTAAGGCAGTATCACTATGGAAGTAGATCACCCACCCTTCCTTCTGGGGAGTAGCTGGTGGGTTTGAACCGCCAGCCTTCTGGTTAGTAGTCAAGTGCCTTAGACACTATGCTAACAAAAAGGGGAACCAATTAACACAGATACAGAAGATAATCCTGGAGCCCTGAGCTTTGAAGGGAAGGATATAGAAGTGGACTAAACTCCAACTAGCAGAAAAATCTACATGAAAACACTAAAAAGGAGACATAGGGAGCTGAGGTCTGGCAGCGATCCTGATGGCAGGGACAGCTTGGATATTGCTGAGTGGTGCTAGGACCTAAGAATTAACCTAAAAATCAGCCCTGCTAGCCAGGGGCTGCACAGAGGACTGCTCTGGTGGCTGGTGAGTAAAACGGGAAGCAGTGGAGACGAAGGTGGGCAGAGCTGTAGACTTTAGCATGTCTGGAGGGCACAGAATGTTTACCAGCCATTTGACCATTTTGGATGTTTAAAGCAACAGTGTTTTCCCAGATTCCAGGGACTTAAGAATAGGCTCCACTTGCCCAGAATGGCAAGGACATTCGGGATGCCAACGACTGGAAAGGTGCCGTATTTCCCTTGTTACTCTTATATTCCATACCCTCTTGGTGAATGGAGGTGTGGCCATCCCTCACTCCCTCCCACTTTCTGGGCTGGCAAGAATTCCATCCCAGTCTGTGTGCTTGGACAGAGCCTGGGTGCCCTGCCCCGCCCCGATTTTTTTTTTTTTTTTAATTTGTTTGTTTTAAAATCACTATTATTGTTGTCCTTATTATTCTTTATTCCTTCCTTCCCACATTCTATTTTTCATCTTTTTATCTCTTCCCTGTTCCTGGTTCCAATTTTTTTCTTTCTCATGGTTAATCCTGTTCCTTGTTTTTCTTTTTTTGCATTTTTCCCATTTTTTTCCTCATTATTCTCATACTCTACTTTTTTTCTCTTATTGTCCTCTACCCAGATATTGTGGGAGTTTGCTTTTTTTTTTTTTTTCCTTTTTTGGTTATTGTTCCTGTGTGATTACATGGTGTGTTTTTTGTTAACTTGATTTTACTTTTTTATGGTTATTCAATTGTTATTTTTGTCTCACTGAGGGGGAGGCAGGAACAGTGCCCATACAACACAACTCCACCCACACCTCCTGTAGCTTCACATACTCAGTGAGGGCCATCACTTCCTTCGGCACCAACTGGCCAATGATAAACAACCACCAAGAAGATCCTGACTCACCTTTATCTACTCTTCACAAACAGTTCACAGAGATCTAAATACAACAACATCACAATGTGTCAGAGACAACAGGCCATCACAGTCCACACAAAGAATCAAGATAAAGTGGTAGAAACAAGGGAGCAGGATATAGATCCAGAACAAATCCCTGAGGAAGCAGCAGCATTGGAAGTCTCTGATAAGGAATTCAAAAAGACAGGAAAGAAAGAAGAGACAAAGTTGATGTCGGAAGAGACTCTGAAACTTGCTATTGAATGCAGAGTAGCTGAAACAAACTGAAGAAATGTTGAAGTAAAAGTGCTGAGCAGAAGATTTCAAAGGGCAACTTGAGAAGACAAAGTATTATAATGTAATGTGCACAGATCTGGAGTTAGAAAATCTGAAGGGAAGAACATGATCAGCATTTCTTAAGCTGAACAAACTGGAGAAAAAATTCAAGCCTCAAGTTGTGATATTGAAGAATTCTATGGACAAATTTTGAATGATGCAGGAAGCATCAAAAGAAGATGGAAGTAATATACAGTCACTGTACCAAAAGGAATTGGTTGACATTCACCCATTTCAGGAGGGAGCATATGATCAAAAGTTGATGGTATTGAAGGAAGATCTCCAAGTTGCACTGAAGGAACTCGCAAATAAACAAGGCTCCGGGAAATGATGGAATATCCATTAAGATGTTTCAACAAATGGATGCAACACTGGAAACACTCACTCATTTATGCCAAGAAATTTGGAAGACAGTTACCTCGCCAGCCAACTAGAAGAGATCCATATTTGTGTCCATTCCAAAGAAAGGTGATCCAACAGAATGTGGAAATTATTAAAAAAAGCATTATTAATATCACATGCAAAGAAAATCTTGCTGCAAATAATTCAGAAATGGTTGCAGCAGTACATACACAGGGAACAGCCAGAAATTCAAGTTGATTGCAAAAGAGGACTCAGAATGAGGAATATCATTGATGATGACAGACAGATCTTGGCTGAAAACAGAGTACCAGAAAGATGTTTACCTGTGTTTTATTGACTATACAAAGGCATTTGACTGTGTGGATGGTAACAAATTATGTATAACATTGCAAAGGATGGGAATTCCAGAACACTTAATTGTGCTCATGAGGACCCTATACATAGACCAAAAGGCAGTCATTGGAATAAAACAAGGGTGTACTGCATGGTTTTAAATCAGGAAAAATGTGCATCAGGGTTGTATCCTTTCACTATACTTATTCAGTCTGCATGCTGAGCACATAATCTGAGTATCTGGACTATATGAAGAAGAGTGTGACATCAGGATTGGAGAAAGACTTATCAACAACCTGTAATATGCAGATGACACAACTTTGCTTGTTGAAAGTGAAAAAAACTTAAAGCATTTACTGATGAAGACTAAAGACTTCAGTATGGATTACACAACATTAAAAAACAATCTTCACAACTGGACCAATGTCACATCATGATAAATGGAGAAAAGATTAAAATTGTCAAGAATTTCATTTCACTGGGACCCAGGGTATATGTCTATAGAGGCACCAGTCAAGAAATCAAAGCACATATTGCACTGGGCAAATTTAAAGACCTTTTTAAAGTGTTTAAAAGCAATGATGTTACTTTGAAGACTAAGATGTGCCTGATCCAAGCCATTGTCTTTTCAAAAGCCTCATATGCACGTGAAAGCTGTGCTGTGAAAAAGGAAGACAAAGAATTGATGTATTTGAATTGTAGTGTTGGGGAAGAATTGAATATAACATGGACTGCCAGAACAACAGAAGCTCTAGTGACACTATGGGTAAAATGTTGGGCTGCTAACTAAGATAGTGGTTCAAACTCACCAGCTGCTCTGTTGGAGAAACATGAGGCAGTCTGCTTCTGTAAAGATTTATAGCCTTGGAAACCCTAAGAGGAAGTTATACTCTGTCTTTTAGGGTCACTGTAGGTTGGAGTCAGCTGGATGGCCATGGGTTTGGTCTGGTTTTAGACAGAATGATGAACAAATCTTTCTTGGACTAAATACCACCAGCATGTTCCTTAGAAGTGACTCTTGTACTTAGGTCATGTTATCAGGAGGGACCAGTCTCTAGAAAGGATATCATGCTTCATAAAGTTAGAGGGTCATTGAAAAAGAGGAAGTCACTCAACAAGATACTCTGATAGAGTGGTTGCAACAATGTGCTCAAACAGCAGTGATTGTGAGGATGGCACAGGAACGGGCAGTGTTTTGTCCTGTTATATAATAGGGTCACTCTGAATAGCAACCAAGTCAACAACACCTAAGAAGAACAATGATGTTTCTATTTGAAAGTACTGTCACATCCTTATACTACTGTTGACTTCTCAGAATTCTACTCTCAGAATTTTCCTGTAACAGGAGTTGATGTTCTCAGCATGTAGACCAGGACAAAGGTCTGTGAGATGTCTGTATTAATGGAACCACCCACCAAGCTATTTGATTTATGGATTGTCTAAAAGCAGAAACATTTTTCAGGACTTTTGCAGTTCCTCAACATCCTCTCCTTCCTAAGCCTGCCTTCTCATGTTCATGTATTACCCACCTGAGTGGTGTGTAAGGCATCTCCATATCCTCTGCTCTTACTGCTTTTTGTCCAGTCTTAGCACATCTTAATTACATTTTGATTGCTGAATTCTTACACTGTGGCTGCCCAGACTACAGAGAACTTTTCAGTGGGTTAGACAAACACCAAATTTGCTTTTACTGTTTTTGGACATTAGATTCTTGTCATGTTTTCTTGTGAACTTGATGGTCTGTTCAATGCTCTACTACATTTCTTTAGGCCATTTGTACTTTCTGAGCCTTTCTACATTTTACTTTGATAAAAATATTTTAACTTTCTGGTCTTGTATTTACTGTTTGCCATCACTAAAAATGGATAAATTGCTCAATTGTAGGCTTTGCATTTTTATTGTAAACATTTAATTCCCTGAAACCTTTTTTTGTGATAAGAATGACAGGTACATCCAGAAATTGGTTATAGCTGTATATTTGTTTAAATACTGTAATTCTATTATAATTTCCCATTATTTTTCAGAGAGGACAAATAGAACTAGAAAAGATCATAAAGAGATTGAATTCTACTCTTTTACATCATGAGTAGAAGAGTTGAACAGTTATAATGAAACTGCCCTTTTGGTTCAATCCCAGAGTGAAGAGTGTAATTTGAGGTTGAAATCAGTACTGCACTTTAGACCTAAAATGCGTGATTGACTTCCTAAATATAACACTAGTTATCAGAATTATCTTAGGAAAAGTGTTTGACTCTAAGAAATAGAGTGCAGAATTACTTTCACAAATTTTGATGTGTTTTCATTTTCATCCAATTCAAAATGCCATTTAATTTCTATTTTTATTTTTTACTTTATCCATGGGCTACAAAGAAGTAAATTATTTAGTTTCCAAATATTTGGGGATTTTCTAGAGATATATCTGTTACTAATTTCTAATTTAATTCCACTATGGTCAGAGAGCATACTTTTTGTGACTTAAATAATTTTTAATTTATTGAGATTTCTTTTATGGCCCCAAATATATATTCCTTGGGTACTTGAAAAGATGTGTTCTTTTTCTGTTTTCTGTATTCTATTTTCAGTGTTAGTGTTGGGTGGAGTATTCTATGAATGTCAATTGAATCAAGTTGGTTGATACCTCTTTTCATACCTCTGTGTCTTTACTGATTTTCTGTCCCAACATTTTATCAATTATTGAGATGGGGGAATCTTAGACTATAATTGAGTATTTCTCTTCTTCTTTTTGTTGTGAGTTTCTGCTTCATGTATGTTGTGAGGACTGGAGTGATAACTTTCCAGCTGTTTACATTTTAGACTGGAAACCAGAATTGGTTAATATATTTTGAACCTTTTATTAGGTATATACATGTTTCAGACTGAGCATTGTTTTGTTCTGTGGTATATAAGGTCGCTGTAAGTCAGAGCCAACTCGATGGCACCTAACAGCAACAACAACAGCAACACACATGTTTAGGATTTTTATGTCTCCTTGATGATGTTATCGTTATGAAATTTTATCATTATGAAATTACCCTCTTTATTCCTCACAGCCTTCTATGATTTGAAGTCTACTTTGATAATAATAAGGAGCTCTGGTGGCGTAGTGCCTGAGGCATTTGACTGCTAACCAGAAGGCTGGCGGTTCAAACCCACCAGCCACTCCTTGGAAGGAAGATTGGGCAATCTACTTCTGTAGTGATACTGCCTAAGAAACCCAAGCAGGGGTTGCTATGAGTTGAAATTGACTCAATGGCGGTAAGTTTTTCTTTTCTTTTTTTTTTTTAAACAATAATATAGCCACTCCCACTTTCTTTCAATTTATGTTAATATAAATATATTTTTTCACGCTTTTATCTTTAATCTTTTTTTTAATGTGCGTGGCAGCAAATTAATTTTTTTCTTCGTTCAGTTTCATAATCTTTGACTTTTTATTGAGGTGTTTAGACCATTTACATTTAATGTGATTTTTGATATGGTAGATTTGAATCTACTATCTTGCTATTTGTTTTCTGTATGTCCCTCTGATTTTTTGTGCCCTTATTTTTTTTCTGCCTTCTTTTAGATTAGTTGGCTATTTCTAATGATTCTATTTTATCTCATTTGTTGACTTATTGTTTTTGCATTAAACCATTAATTATATTTTAAAGTGATTTAAATGGTAAGAAAAAATTCTTTATTTAGCTTTTTAGTTTCTATTTTCAGTGGTCTTCCTTCCCGTATTGACTTTCCAAGGTTGTAAATATCTATGGAAGTAGATTGCCTAATTTTCCTCCTTCAGAACATCTGGTGGGTTTGGACCACCATCCTTGTGGTTAGCAGCCAAATGCCTTACCCACTATGCCACTGAAGCTTATTTATGAATGTCCAGGGGTAAAAATAAAACTCTCTGTGTGTGTGTGTGTGTGTGTGTGCATGTGTAAGGAGCTCTGGTGGCTTAGTCCCTAAGGCATTTGACTGCTAACAAGAAGGTTAGTAGTTCAAACCCACCAGGTACTATGTGGAAGGAAAACTGGGCAATCTTATTTCTGTAAAAATTTACCACCTTGGAAACTCAAAGGGGGTCATTATGAGTTGGAATCGACTCAATGGCAGTGAGTTTATATATATATATATACGTACAAATAAATGTGTATACACACACAGCAAAATTTATCTGAAGGAAATGGCTCATGAAATTGTGAGGCTGGCAAGTCTCAAGTTTGTGGATCAGATGTCAAGCTGGGGCCATCTCCTGACTCATATAACTGTAGGGGCTAACAAACTCCACATGGGCAGGCAACACAGCAGGCTACTGGCTTCAGAGGTTGATGAATCCAAGATCAGCAAGTAAAATGGCAGGCTGCTGGTTCACAGACTGCGAAGGAAATAATCCCAAGATTGGTAGGCAATATGGCAGGCTAGTGGTTCAAGTCCAGATGATGACGAGCAAAATGCAATATCCCAAACAAAAACCAGACCTTTCCGAGAGCTCTTCCACATTCTCTGGAAGCAGGCCACACCCTGAAAGAAACTTGCTTTCAACTGATTGACTGCTCATAGCACATCTCATCATAGAGGTGATTACCTTGTATCAGAGCTCATCATATTAAAAAGAATCCCTCTGTGGATCTCTGGTGTTCTTTTCTGAAACTTTCTCCTTTCCAGTATTTGGCCCTATAAACTCTAGCTTTCTGGTTTCCCTGGACTCCCAGTTCAATGCTATTGCATTTTATATGTACATTTTTGTATCTAGAACCCTTTCTGCAATTTCTTCTTAGGCTAATAATTTATCTGCATATTCTATTTGAATTTTTAATATTTATAAATAAGGGCAAATTAATCCTTTCTCTTTCAATTCTTATACCCCTCTTTATTTTCCTTTTCTTGTTGCTTGGGTTTGGATCAGTAATACAAGATTGAATAGATGTGGTGGTGCCAGGGCACCACTGACACTAACAGGAATGCATCATTCCTCACTTCGATAGAATACTTCTAAAACGTCACCATTAAATGAGATGTTTTCTGTAGGTTTTTGATAGATGTGTTTTAGAAGATGGACGAAGTTGCTGTCAAATTCTGTTTTGTTCAGAGATTTTTTTGAGAGTCGTGAATGAGTATTGCAGCTCCTGACTGAGTATTAAATTTTATCAAATCTTTTTTCTCGGAGTATACTGAGATGATCATATGTTTTTGATATGTTTGTTGTAAGTTTGATAAAACCTATGTATAAAATTGTCCAGGCTTGTTTTGGAGGGAGACATTTGATTATTCATTCAGTTTCTTTCATGGAAATTGTCTTATCCATGTTTTCAAAAATTTCTTTTAAGTAAGTTTTGGAAATTATATATACATCAAAGTAAAACTATGCCTGTATTTTAAGTATTAAGTTTTTTTAAGGTTGTTCATTATATTCTTTGTCCACTCTGTGTGATTCGGAACTGCCTCTCATTTCTCTAGCAGAAAATTTGTGTTTTCTTTTTCCCTTGATAAAATTTTTTATGAAATTTTTTTGCTTGATAAAGTTTTATATAAAATTTGTCTATTTTATAAGTTTTATTTTATTGACAATTTATATTGTCCCTTTCTTTGCTTTTTAGTTCCTTTTCACTCTTATTTTTTGTTATCTCCTTCCCTATACTTTACTTGGGAGCTCTGGTAGTATAGTGCCTAAGGCACTTGACTGCTATCTAGAAGGCTGGAGGTTCAAACCCACCAGCCACTCTTTGGAAGGAAGGTTAGGCAATCTACTTCTGTAGTAATACTGCCTCAGCAACTCATGGAGGCGTTGCCGTGAGTCAGGTTGGACTCGATGGCACATAACAACAACAACACTACTTTACATATTATACTATTTGTATTATAGTTTTAATATGTTTTGTTTCTACTTTGTTGAGTTAAAAACTTTATTTCATCACATCTGTCTATTAATTTAAGGCCATAGTGTTGTTATTCTTATTGTTGTACATTTGCCTCTAATTACTGGTTTAACTGCTGTCACAAATTTTGGTACAGGACATTTTCATTCTTGTTCAGTTCTAAGCATTTAAAAATTTTCTATGCAATATTGTCTTGAATTAAGTTTCCAAAAAGTTGTTTAAAACTAATGTTTTATTGCCAGTTTTTAATTTAATAAGACTGTGGTTGGATAATGCATTTAGTGCAGTATTTATTCTTGGAAATTTGTAGAGGCTTACTTTGTAACCAAGTAAATGATCAATTTTTGTAAATGTTCCAGGTATACTAAAAAATAATATACACTACTTATTTTCTGGGTACAGTGCTCTATTCAGAGATATATATACTAGCTTAAGCTTATTAATTTTGTCATTCAAGATTTCCACAGACATACTAAATTTTCTACATGTCATCTTTCCATTTTTATAGAAGTTTGTTAAAAATTCCACCAACATTTAGCTTCTAATTTCTTATAATTCTCTCAGTTTTTGATGTTTATATTTTGAGACCATATTGTATTAGGAGCATACAAGTTATGTATGTGTGTGTGCACATGTTTGGATGTGTGTGTATGCGTATAGTCTTTTTGTTGAATTTTCCTTTTATTCCTTTTAAAGATTCTTGTTTTAAAGATTTGATCTGGCAAATCTCCCATATGTTTATTTGCAGTCTTTCAAGGTCTATATTTTTTAGGTGTATCTCTTGGTAGCAACAAATAGCTGAACTTTACTTTGTTTAATCTTACATTCTGTCTTTGAATAAGAAAGTTTAATCTGTTCACAAATTTTTTTGCTGCTAGTCATCACAAGGAACCAGATAAGGAGTTATAAAAATAGCTAACTTGGAGGAAATCATAAATGGTTGGGAACTCTCACAAAGTCTTGGTCCCGGATGCCAATTTTAATGGTTTCTGACTTTGTTTCTTGAAGGGCGGCTAGGATTCTAGTGGCTCTAACAGATCATCTCTCTTTCTGACATATAGGCCTGAAGATGCTAATAGAAAAATGACCACTGTTCACTTTCTTAATATGGAAATTATACTTGAGGAACTTTCTGGGAATGAGTCTCCTGGGCATTTATAAAGTTTTATTTTGTATTTTGATTTGGAAGTTAATTTTAAAGCATACATACATACATACATATATATATATTCTCAATATGTAGATTTCCCAATTGTCTTCATATTCTTTAGTTTATGGGGTCTCTCCTTTGGTCAAAGACTAAGTAATTGATCAGTATTGGGGTAAAATTTTTTTATTCAAATAGTCTATGTACTGTTCAGGGCCATTTATAATGAATACAAGGCAACATTCCTATTACATAAAAATAAAATAATTGTTTTTGTGAAATGAATTGGAAGATGTGGCATAATTAGACAGTGGGCATTTGTATTCTCCTATTACCGCTTTAAACCTGCAAAAAATGGAAGTAATTTATTTCATCTTGGTAATGTTCCTTTTTTCTGGTCCAACAATTTATCAGAAATGTTAATCCAGCAAGCAGTAAGTGTAAGGGGGGAGGAAGGAGAAAGGAGATTTAAAATTAGCCTAGAAATATTGCACAACTCATTAAAAATGTAATCATGCATAAAATGAGATCAATGAAAATTTATCTAAAAGTGCAAGGAAAAGGCATTTTCTAGTATGATACTGGATTTAATAGACTGGATTTTAATTTAGTCAGTTTGCTACAAAAAATCCCTCCAGGCTAAATAAAACCATTTTCCCTCCCAGTTATTGTACAGACAGCTAATTTTCAGGCCCCTTCCTTCTGATACTCAATCTTATCTCTTGCTGGATACGAGTTTCAGTATATTGCAGAATTTGTTTTCTTTACATTTTCCATTACTGCTTTCATTTGCATGATAAATGATTGGAAGTAGAAACAGGAAAGAAAAACCATGCAGAACGCTTCTTTATTAATTTTCTTTAAATTAGAGTAACTTTCTTATTCATCCTCCCTCCCTTTTCTTAAACAACCAATCTATGTGAGAATTATTTTAATATTTTTGTTGCATAGCTAAAGAAATAAGTTATACATTTTTTGCCTTGCTTTTTTTTTTTTTGTGTAATGTTTTATTTTGTTCTTTTTGTAGTTTACGTTTTGGTTTCTGCCTTGCTCTGTTAATAATATTGATGAATCCTTTCTTTTCAAAGAGGCCCTGTGTTTAAGACTGAACCTAAGGAACAAAGGTTTAAAAATGTTAGTGTTGATGAATTTAAGAACTTTAAAGATTATTTTTGCAGACAGTATTACCATAATTCTTAAACAATGAATAAAAAAATGAAAAACCAAACTCACTGCCATTGAGTCAGTTTGGACTCATAGCAAACCCCATTGGGTTTCCAAGGCTATAAATCTTTGCAGGGGAGCTCGGTAGCATAGTGGCTAAGGCACTTGACTGCTAACCAGAAGGCTGGCGGTTCAAACCCACCAGCCACTCCTCGGAAGGAAGGTTGGGCAATCCTATTTCCGTAGTGATACTGCCTCGGAAACCCAAGGAGGGGTCGCTATGAGTCAGGGCTGACTCGACGGCACATAACAACAACAACAAATCTTTGCAGAAGTACATTGCCTCATCTTCCTCCCATGGGGCTGCTGGTGGGTTTGAACCGAACTGGTCAGCATCCAAATGCCACAGGAGCTCCTTTTAAACGATGAACAGGGCTTATAAAATTGGGCTTCATTTCAGTCTTCTGTTTTTTCTATCTTAGCTGTTTTTCTAATCTAATAATTTAGAAATGTGATATGATGTAACTAATGAAACACATTAATGAAAATCATTGAATGCCTTACTTTTCCCCTGTGGTCTAAATTAAAAGAAGCTAGTTTTATAAAGAAAAACTTGACTGGGTAAAACAGTGCTAGGGCACAAATTGTTACACAAGCTGATCAAATGGCTTCTCCAAAACTTGTCTATAAGAGCTGGATCATATATCATCATCTTGGAATCATCTGCATAGATAATTTCTTTTCCTATTGAAATATTACATAAATACTTTTGTTAAAAAAAAAAAAAAAAGTTAATGATACAATGAAGTGAAGGTCCTCCTTGATCATTTATTGTATTCCCTTCTGTAAAAGTAAGACCCACATTTGAGGAGCTCTGGTAGTGTAGTGCCTAATGCACTTGACTGCTAACCAGAAGACTGGCAGTTCAAACCCACCAGCCACTCCTCAGAAGGAAGGTTGGACAATCTACTTCCGTGGTGATACCGTCTTGGAAACCCAAGGAGGGGTTGCTCTGAGTCGGGTCCAACTCGAAGGCACATAACAACATGTTCAGTGTCTATTTTTCCTTACATTTTTTTGCTGCATAATAGGTATGTTCATGTAGAAATATGAGTTTGAATTTTTAAAAATTACTCTAATATTAAAAGCCACTTTATTATGCCATTTTAATTTTTCAGCATATTGCTTATTTTACTTTACATGATGTCTTAGAAATTTTTCCATTTCAATATCTATAACTCTGCTTCATTCTGCTTTAAGTGTTGCATAGTATTCTACAGCATAGAGAATATTAAGATCTGGAAAGAAGCTAAGTGTCCATTAATAGAGGAATGGTTAACCATGACAGACAATGGTGCAATAAAAATCTTTCTTTGTATGTGCCTTTGTATACAAGTGGAAATGTTTCTTTGGGGACAATACCAAGAAGTGAGAGAGCTGGACTAAATGCATTTTAAATTCCTTGTGAATACTGTTTTACCTAAATCCCAGAGGTTTTACAATGGTCTCATTGTCACTCATTTATAAATAGTTTGTACATCTGTATTGATTTCTCCCTTAAATGTGAGAGTTACTCTTGAGGGAGTTTTAAAGTTTCTAAGTCTATGGATTTTTTTTTTTTTTTGGCTGTCGTCTTGACGATGACTCTAATTTTATTTCATTGTGATCAATCCATATGGCTCATATGATTTCGCTTTATGAGAGTCGATGAGATCTTTCTTTGTATCCTGATATATGATCAGTTTTCCTTTGTGAGTCCCCCTGACTGTTTGAGAAGGATGGATGCTCTTTATTATGTTCAGTGTTTTATATCTATTAGATCAAGCTTGTTAACAATATTATTAAAATACTCTATATTCTTACTTTTTATTCATCTGTTTTATCCACTGGTTCCTGAAAACTGTATTGGCAGACTGCCTGAAAGTTCATGCCTTACATCCTCTTGGTAAATAAACCTTTTTGTCTTCTTTGTACCTTTGCCTAAAATCCTTGACACTAAGAATTGCTTGCTATATCTTTTCTTATCTTCATCCTTTCTCTGATTGTTTTATTTTAGATATGGCTCTTATAAATAATCTGTGGGGTTTTTTATTGCAATATGAAAATCTCTATAGATAATTGATCCTTTACGCAGCTCGTGATTACCGATGTGTTTGGACTTATTTTTATATCCTCTTATAGCATAGTGCCTAAGGCACTTGACTGCTAACCAGAAGCCTAGCGGTTCAAACTCACCAGTCACTCTTCGGAAGGAAGATTGGGCAATCTGCTCCTGTAGTGATAGTGCCTCAGAAACCCAAGGAGGGGTCGCTATGAGTCAGGGCCGACTCGATGGCACATAACAACAACAACATAAATATTTTCTACTGGAGCCCTGGTAGTGCAATGGTTAAGTGCTTGACTGCTCATCAGAGGTGAGGGGCTCCACAGGAGAAAAGACTTGATGATCTCCTCCCTTCAAGATTAAAGCCTAGAAAAACCCGTGAGGGTGTTCTACTCTGTCATATAGGATCGCTGTGAGTCAGAATCGACTCCACAGCACACAACATCATTAATTTCCTGTTATTCTCTGCCTTTTTTGGGGATTGGAGCGGGGGAGACTTAGTCTTTTACTCCTGAATTTTATTGATTGCATTATTTGCTTCCATTTCTTCCTCAACTGGCCATATGTAAGTTCCACCTCTAGTAACTATTTTCTAGTAGCTAGACCTTCACATTTAACAAAAATATTCATCACGTACCTTTGCACCACCACCATGCCGACTACTTCTCTGTTGCCCTTGAACAATCTGAAAATGTTGATGGGCTTTTACTTCTCTTGCTTTCCACCTTCTCTGTTACCTCTCATGTCTTTAATTCCAAATTGTTAAACAACAACAAAATTTTGGAATAAACATGTACTAAAATCTAATTAGTTCTTCTGGTTCCTTTGTTCACGCTGATTTATATCCAGTGCCCTCCTCTCTCTCGGGTTCTTTTCTATTTTTTTTTTTCTTTCCCCTACTTGAGTAGATTCTTGGGAAGTTCATTAGAGAGAGTCTGCATATGGTAAACTAAATCCTTGCATGTCTGAAAATGGTCGAATTTTGAAAAATTCTTAGATCTGTTAAAGAACTTTGTTTAAAATCCTTTTCTTTCAGAACATTAGCTATGTTGTTGTTAGGTGCCATTGAGTCAGTTTGGACCCACAGCGACCCTGTGCAAACAGAGTGAAACGCTGCCTGGTCCTGTGCCATCCATTGCCGCCACTGTGTCGATCCATCTTGTTGACGATGACTCTAACATTAGGGTCTTCCTCTTTTTCTCTGACCAAGCATGATGTTCCTCTCCAGGGACTTGCCCCCCCGGTGACATTTCCAAAGTATGTGAGACGAAGTCTTGTCATCCTTGTTTCTGTTCTTCTGGCAGTCCATGGTATATTTAATAATTGCCAACACCATAATTCAAAGGCATCAATTCTTTGGTCTTCCTTCATCATTGTCCAGCTTTCACAGGCATAGTAGGTGATTGAAAATACTATGGCTTGGGTTAGGTGCAGCTTACTCCTCAAAGTGACATTTTTTTTTTTTCTTTAACATTTTTAAAAGGCCTTTGCAACAGATTTGCCCAGTGCAATATGTCCTTTGATTTCTTGATGGCCATTGCCATAAGTGTTGATTGTGGATCCAAGTAAAATGAAATCCTTGACAAATTTAATCTTTTCTCATTTATTAAGATGTTGCTGATTGGTCCTTTTGTGAGGATATTTGTTTTCTTTATGCTGAGCCGTTATCCACATATAGAGGCTAAAGTATTTGATCTTCATCAGTAAGTGCTTCAAGTCATCTTCACTTCCAGCAAGCAAGGTTGTGTCATTTGCATAATGCAGGTTGTTAATAATGCATCAATCCTGATGCTGTGTTCTTAATATAGTCCAGCTTTTCAGGTTATTTGCTCAGCATACAGATTGAATAAGTATGGTGAAAGGATACAACTCTAACATCCACCTTTTCTGATTTTAAACCATGTAGTATCCCCTTGTTCTGTTTGAATGACATCCTCTTAGTCTATGGACAGGTTCTTCATGGGAACAGTTAATTGTTCTGGAATTCCCATTCTTCACAATGATATCCATAATTTGTTATGATCCACATAGTTGAATGCCTTTGCATAGTCAATAAAACACAGGTGGACATCTCTCTGGTATTCTTTGCTTTCAGCTGAGATCCATCTGACATCAGCAGTGATATCCCTCATTCCATGCCGTCTTCTGAATCCAGCTTGTATTTCTGGAAGTTCCTTGTCAATATGTTGTTGCAACCAGTTTTGAATTATCTTCAGCAAGATTTTACTTGCATGTGATATTAACTGGAAGACCAATTACTACTACTATTATTATTCAAATTTATGCACCAACCACTGAAGCCAGAGATGAAGAAATAGGAGAGTTGCATCAGCTTCTGCAGTCTGAAATTAACGAGACATGCAGTGAAGATGTATTGGTAATTATTGGTGACTGGAATACAAAAGTTAGAAACACAAATCATTGGTAGTTGGATGGCCTTGGTGATAGAAATGAATGCTGGAGATTGTGTGATACCATTTCACAAGAGCAATGATTTATTCATTGCAAATACCTTTTTTTCAACAACATAAAGGGTGGCTGTACACCTGGGCTTCGCCAGGTGGAATACACAGAAATCAGATTGACTACATCGGTAGAAAGAAGCCAGGAACTGACTGTGGAACAGACCGTCAGTTGCAAGTTCAAGTTGAAGCTGAAGAAAATTAAAATAAATGCATGAGAGCCAAAATACAACTTTTATCATATCCCACCCATATTTAGAGACCATCTAAAGAATAGATTTGGTGCATTGAACACCAGTGACCGAAGACTGGACAAGTTGTGGGATGATCTCAAGAGCACCACACAGGAAGAAGGCAAATTGTCATCCAAAAGACAGGAAAGGTAGGAAAGATCGAAGTGGATGTCAGAAGAGACTCTGAAACCTGCTCTTGAATGGAGAGTCACTGAAGTGAATGGAAGAAATGCTGAAATAAATGAGATGAATAGAAAGTTTCAAAGGGCAGCTTGAGAAGACAAAGTCAAATAATGTAATGAAATGTGCAAAGACCTGGAGTTAGGAAACTAAAAGGGAAGAACATGCTCAGCATTTCTCAAATGGAAAGAACCAAAATAAAAAATCAAATTTTGAGTTGCAGTATTGAAGGACTCTATGGGCAAAATAATGGAACGATGCAGAAAGCATCAAAAGAAGATGGAATACACAGTCACTGTATCAGAGAATTGGTTGATGCCCATCTATTTCAGGATATAGCATATGATCAAGAACCAGTGATACTGAAGGAAGAAGTAGAAGCTGCACTAAAGGAATTGGCAAAAAAAAAAAAAAAAACCAAGCCTCCAGGAATTGACGGAATACCCATTGAGATGTTTCAACAAATGGATTTGGTGCTGGAGGTGCTTACTTGTTTATGACAAGAAATTTGGAAGACAGCCACCTGGGCAACTGACTGGAAGAAAGGTGATCCAACAGAATGTGGACATTATTGAATAATTATAAACACAGTGTTGATGTTGTTGTTATATGCCGTCGAGTCGGACCCGACTCATAGCGACCCCTCCTTGGGTTTCCGAGGCAGTATCACTATGGAAGTAGATTGCCCCATCTTCCTTCCGAGGAGTGGCTGGTGGGCTTGAACCGCCAGCCTTCTGGTTAGCAGTGAAGTGCCAATAGTTCAACTAAAAAAAAAAATCCTTTGCTCTTGAGTTGATTCCTACTCATAACAACCATATAGGACAGAGGAGAATTGCCCCATAGGGTTTCTCAGGCTGTAATCCTTATATAAACAGACCGCCACAATTTTCTTCCAGCAGAGTAGCTGGTGGATTTGAATCATTGACCTTTCAGTTAGCAGCCAAACACTTTAACCATTGCACCACCAGTACTCCTTATTCAATTGAAAACCCACCACAACATATCAGATAATTTAGGAAAATGGCAGTGTCTAAAATTAATTAAAAAGAAACCAGTATCCTTTATATAATAAAACAATAGTTAGAACATATAATGGGGAAGAAGACCCCATTTACAGCTAGGAACAGCTTAACAGGAAATGTGCAGAACCAAATAATTAGAGGAAAACTTTGAACTAATTACTGAAAATCCAAAATAATATGAAAAAGGGGTGCTATATTGGAAGACCCAACATCAGATCACCTTAAGTTAATTTAACACAATTAAAAAAATAAATACTAGCAGATTATTGCTTCTTTTCCCTGGAATTAGACAAATTCATTCTAAAATTCATATGGAAAAATGAATCAGAAAAAGCCAGGAAAACTCTGAAAAAGAAGAGAAATGGTGGAAGAATAAACTGAATATCAAAATGTGCCAGTTACCACTGGATTTGGGGGCTTTCAAACATCAATAATTAATACTTTATCTGTTAGTATACGAAGAGCAGGTTGGAGATTGGGTTGAGCTTTTCTCAGAAGTTGCCTTGCTGAATGGTCTATATGATTTTTCAGTAGTTCCTTGAAGATGTTGAATCCCTCCTGTGTCAGAGCAACTTCCATGCTGATCTTTCTGTCTACAAGGCTCCCAGTCACTTTTCATATCTTGGTGCCAGGAGACTGACTTTGATACTGAACCAGAGTCAGTGCTGGGAGTATGGAGGCCAGTTCTAGGCTTCAGGAAGAAGGATTGATGAGAAGCAGTCCTGGCATCCAGGCCATTCTGGAGACAAGGCAGTGTTCACACAGAAACAAAGGAGGGTGAGGGCAAAGGCCCTGTCCATCTACACTTCACAAAACAGCAGGACATAGGGGTGAAGGCTACAGACTGTGGACAATGGCTGGTCCTGGGAATGACCCCAAGCCCCCGGGGGCTCAAAATTAGTAAAGCAAGTGAATCTCAAAAGTAAATGACTTTGGGGCTGGACCTGAAGTATGAAGTCAGAATGGACCGTAGTGGATTTGTTGGACTTGTCTCCTCTCTTAACGTGGAGATGATGTCCTCCTGAGCCTATCAAGGTCAACTAAAATCCGAGACGTATTGTAAATTGGTTCTTCTGTAAGTATTATTAGAAAGTTTCTTTAAAACTATATTACAATTCTCCAGTTATTTGGTAATTTACCTTTTAGGATCAATGGTATCGCCTTTGAATTTTTATTGCTCTTGGAAATGTGTTCTTTAAATAACTTATAAATAGTAGGTTTTATTATACTTTAAATAATAAAATTTGACTGTGTCTGGGCTGTGAGAATGTAATAAATGATTTGTAGACATTACAAGGGAGCTCTGTTGGCATAGTGCCTAAGACATTTGACTGCTAACCAGAAGGCTGGCAGTTCAAAGCACCAGACACCAAGGAGGGGTCACCCTGAGTCCGATCTGACTCAACGGCAATGAGTTTAGTTTTAGATGTTACAAAGTTTTACCAGTCACCAAATAATTACAATAGGTAGTAATTAAAGAGTAACATGGTTTTTAAAGTACGTGGTATCCATTGGTTTTAATAAATTCTGTAATATCAATTTGAAAATTTTACTAAGTAATGCATAAGGTGGTATTGTAAACATTTTATAAAACTAACCTGATTGACCAACTATTAAAATCTAGGCTTTGATGATCCCTCTCTGTGTGCACTGAATTTGACTCTCATGCTATTGCAAACCTGTGACTGTTCACACAAATCACCTATAATGCTCCTCCTTAGTAACTGTCTCCCTTCACTATCCTCTTTTGCATCTTAAGAACCTAATTTATATCTGTTTTGAACCATCTTTCCCCAGTGAACATTACTTCCGATCTTTCCTTCAAACCGATATTTCTGTATTTTATCATTTCAGTTTTGTCACACACACAGCTTTTCCATTTCACTTTCTATAAAATGGTTTCAGGATAGGATCCTGGAAAATTGGTGTGCAACAAAACAGTTTCCTGCTCAGGAGTCCAAAATTCCTATTGTACTTTGAGCCTCAGTGTGGGCACAGTACCTCACCTTGGTTTCCTGGAAACTTGATCATACATCCTTATCCAAATTACAGTCTATGGTAGCATAGTGCCTAAGGCACTTGACTGCTAACCAGAAGGCTGGCAGTTCAAACCCACCAGCCACTCCTCAGAAGGAAGATGGGGCAATCTATTTCTGTAGTGATACTGCCTTGGAAACCCAAGGAGGGGACGCTATGAGTTGGGGCCGACTCGACAGCACATAACAACAACAGCTGTAAGGTTTTAAGCATATGTTCTCTCCTCCTACCAGTGTGAAAACTCACTGCCATCAAGTTGATTCCAACTCATAGTGACCCCTCTTAGGTTTCCAAGGTGGTAAATCTTTACGGAAGTAGGTTGCCCCATCTTCTTTCCACAGAGCAGCTAGTGGGTTTGAACTACCAACCTTCTGGTTAGCAGTCAAATGCTTTAGAAACTGTGCTACTAGAGCTCCTTTTTCTAAGTCTAAGTACTTCCTTTTTAATCAGGAAACCAAACTTTCATGGCAAGTTAATGTAACAAGATATTTGGTATTTCCTTTTATTATTATTATTTTAAAGTATTTCCTATACTTTGGTAGTTTTCTTGTGGTCATTATGGGAATATGTTGTTGTTGTTGTTGTGTGCCATCGAGTCGGACCCGACTCATAGCAACCCCTCCTTGGGTTTCCGAGACAGTATCGCTACGGAAGTAGATTGCCCCATCTTCCTTCCGAGGAGTGGCTGGTGGATTTGAACCGCCAGCCTTCTGGTTAGCAGTCAAGTGCCTTAGCCACT
>NW_006921654.1:6525142-6531949 GCF_000298275.1 Orycteropus afer afer
CACTATGCTACCAGAGCTCCCATGGGAATATAGTAATAACCAAACCAAACTCACTGCCACCAAGTTGGATCTGACTTATAGTGACCCCTCCTTGGGTTGCTGAGGCAGTATCACTACGGAAGTAGATTGCCCAACCTTCCTTCTGAGGAGTGGCTGGTGGGTTTGAACCACCAGCTTTCTGGTTATCAGTCAAATGTTTTAGGCACTATGCCACCAGAACTCGTACAGTAATAACAGTATGTATTTTTTCCTTTAGATCATTTATATACCATAATAATAGTTGAACAAAGTTGATTCCCCTGCTTTGTGAATTAATATACTTTCTTCTTCCTCCATAAGTTTTTATTCCATGGACTGTTTTTTTAAATGTCTTTTTAAAGATATTCAACAATACATGCCTCTGGCATAGCTAACCTCTTAGAATTGAAGTTCCTCAGCCCTGTAACATGGGAGAAATAGGAATTGTGTCTTTAAGTATCACATGTGGATATGTTTCAGCCACCTCCTGTTGACCCCATTGGTGAAGGAGGGATTCCTATCCTAGTGTCATCGCTTAACAAATGAGAGTGACAGCAGTTTATGAGTCAGACCCTAGAGGAGGAAAACACTACATACACACATACAGTGCTACATATACAGGGGTTGCACTCAGGAGCAGAATGGATCAGCAGCAGCTGTGGGAGTCCAGCTTTGTAGTAACAAGGAGGTGAGGTGCCCCTTGTTTCCCACAGAGGATGTGACTGGCTTGTTTGAACAGTGCTGTGGGCTCTCAGGGAATTGAAACCCGTTACGTTGATGACTACATGGTGTCCAAACTGGTCTAGTTGGTAAGGGAATTAGCTAAGTGAGGAACTTTCCCCACTGGGTGGAGGGTTGTATCTGACAAGAGCAGGGGAGCTCACAGTTAGTCTTTTGGGGAGCCTTGTGAGACTCAAAGATGTCAAAGTAGCACTTGAAATTTAGGGTTTACAATACAGGTTGTCAGAATTTGACCTAAGAGTTGGCAGACTTCTTTGAGATTCTTGGAGAATAGCACTTTATAATAAATGTGTGATATCATTACTGTCATCTCTTAATATGTTTAATGTTACCATGGACATCAGTGAAGATTATGCCCTCTGATTTTCTCATCTATTCTCTAAATTTTCTCTTTAAACATTTCCCTTAATGGAATGCGATGTGTGAGATTTGCCTTACTTGTACTGTGTACTGGATAATTTATACTTCTCTATCAGCCTGTCCTTCCCTGGGTGGATTGGGATCTCATCACTAGTTAAGTTCTCCAGATTCATAATGCTTTTACAGTTAGATTTACTAATGATTACTGCTCTTGTAACATTCTTGTTCCCTAGAAGAATGGAAAAAACAAATTTTGCCAAACTACGCAATCATTTAAAGACAAAGCACAAGTGATATAGCAAAGAAATCTTTTGTGTTGACATGTGGGGCAGTGTATTATATTTACACATAATACAAATAGTTTAAGGGAGTCTTGGTGGCACAGTGGGTAAGCAGTGGGTTGCTGACTGAAAGGTTGGTCGTTCAAACTCAAAGTTGGTTCACAGGAGAAAGATGTGGCAGTCTGCTTCTGGAAAGAAGATACTTTTTTGTTTGTTTGTTTTTAAACTGTATTTAATCACTCAGGTATTTGTTTACATTATGCTTATCCCAGTGGGAGTTCCACATGTGCTATAGCATGCTAGTGATCTACTGAAACTGAAAATGAAGGATGAGGCAGGAACAGAAGAACTTACTTTAAAAAAAAAAAAAAATTGCTTAAGTTTTCTTCCATTGATTCTTCTGTTGATTGAATGTAGATTCTCCTATGTAGTTCCTAGTAATAATTCTATAAGCGCATTTTCTTCTGGTAGAAAAAATTTCCAATAGCTCACTAAGATTTTAGTTGTGTTTTTAATTGTGGTAGAAGGACATATTATTATATTAAAAACTGTGGTATAAAATGGAATAATAGACTATTTTATTTGCAACAACAAATAACAGTTTTCACATTTTAAGCAACATAGAAATGCATTGGCTTACATGCCTTAAAAATCCAAGTGGGCTTCAGGCACAATTGGATCCAGGAGTTCAAATGGTGTCATCAGGATTTAGTAAACTCTTTGTGCCTCTTTACTCTGCTTTCTTCTCTGTCGGTCCACTCCCAAGCAAGCTCTCTGCTTTGTTGCCAAGAAGGCTTACAGAAGCTCCAGGATGACATAGCTTTCCCAAGGGAAAGACAGCATCTGTATCTCACACTCTCAAGCAAAGATCCAGGGATTAATTCTAATTAGACTTGAGTTATGTGTCCATCAGGAGCTCTGGTAGCATAGTGGCTAAGACACTTGCCTGCTAACCAGACGGCTGGCGGTTCAAACCCACCAGCCACTCCTCGGAAGGAAGGTTGGGCATTCCTACTTCCGTAGTGATACTGCCTCGGAAACCCAAGGAGGGGTCGCTATGAGTCAGGGCCGACTCGACGGCACATAACAACAACAACAACAATGTGGCCATCATTATGATCAAGGGTATGGAATAGGCTGATTGGCAAGGCATGGCTAATGTGATTGTCCCTGGATCTGGAGGTGAAATCAACAACTTCTGAAACATAGCTCATAAGATTGGACTGGAGTAATTTCTAAAGGAAAACATAGATGCCTGATGCTGGACAGGCAAAACCAACAACCATGTACTACAAATGAAGATTCAGGATGGTCGATGACTTTGCCAGGGCACAAAAAATTTATTATGTATACAAAGAAAAGTAGTGTATCAAAGGAAGGATGGATCTTTTTCATCACAGTATTGCTCTATGGAGTAGCCAGAACTGACTCTTTAATTATGATGTATGTTATTCTTCATAATTTAATATTTTCTAAGGAGTGACTCTTCACATTCAAATACTAAATTTTGCTTTAGAATATTAAAATAAACTATATTTCTTTTTAGTGTTCAAAGAGAAATGACTAGCTAGCTACAAACAAAATCTTGAAACTTAACTGGCTGGATTATAATGTCTCATTGAATCTTTCCCTTTATTTTTCAGTAGAAACATCTCTAAGGCACAGTACTCCTCTGAAATAGTCAGTTTGTGATTTTTAGAAGCAGATTTTGTGTTTGCTGCTGTTTGACTTTGAACTGAAGAAGTTGAACCCTTCAGAGATAGGAAGAGTAATGACATTTGCAAATTAGCTACAGAGAGCTATACTTAAGTTCATCTGTGAAGGCGATTTCCTCATAATGGTTTCTCAACACACATACATTGTCTGGATTGACTGGGTCATGGATTTGGAAGTTGATACTCATTTGGGGAGAAGGAAATAAAGGAGAGGAGAAACATCAAGTCCTGACATCTCTCCCTCCCCCCATTTATTCTCCTCTCACCAGCAGAGGAAGGTGGGTAGGTTTGCATTCTCTGGTTCAAGGGATGTAAGCAAGAATCTGATTTCTTTGTCAAAGAAACATTACTTATGATTAGGTAGCAACTGCAGAACCACTTATAGAAGTGGAAATTTCCAGATGTAGAGGGTTGCAAGGTTGGGGAGGACAGTTCCTCTCAATGTAATAGAACCATGGGATCAGAAAATGTTAGAGGTAAGAGAGATTTTTGATACCATCTGGCTCCAACCTGTTATTTTGTACAAGAAGAGCCTAAGTAGTTCAGAGGTGACTTGCTCAGGATCTCACTAGTACTTTTTGGTCAGTGTGAGTGATGGAAAAATGGGAAAAGCATGACTTTTGAAGTTGGATCCATTGAGCATGTTTCAGTTTTTCCACTAAGTATGCACCCTTAAGCTACTTACTTAGCTTCAGAGTGCTGCTTTGTTGAATTATATGTTGTTGTTGTTAGGTGCCGCCGAGTCAGCTCTGACCCGTGGCAACCTATGTACAGCAGAATAAAGCAATGCCCATTCTTGCACCATCCTCATGATCGTTGCCATACTTGAGCCCATCGTCACAAATAAATTGTATTGTGGACCATTAAAAGTGATAATGTATATAAGCACCCTTATAGAGTTCCTGGCACGTAGTGTGTGCTCAGTAACAAATAGGCTTCTCTTATGGTAGGGAACATCTCACATCCTTTTATTTTTGTTTTAAGAAAAAAAAAAAAATTGTGATTTGGGTGAAAATTACAGAGCATTTGGTTTCCATGCAACAATCCATACACATTTTGCTTGGTGGCATTTATTGTGATCCCTAAAATGTAACAACTCTTCCCACTTCCTCCCTGTGTTTACCATCTTTGCCCTTCTTGCCTATCCCTATCCCTGCCTCCTGAACTTTATCCCTGGGCAAGTGCTTCCCTTTTGATCTCCTTTGGTTGATTGTTGTAAGGAATGCATACGGCCCTGGTTTTACTGTTCACTTTATAAACCTGCCTATTATTTGGCTAAAAGTTGAACCATGGGGGTGAGTTCAGTTCCCATCTTAAAGGGTGTCTAAGGGTCATAGTCCATAGTCTTGGGGTCCCATCAGTCTCTATTAGACCAGGAAGCCTGGCCTTTTTTATGATTTTGAGTTTTAGTCCACTTTTTTCTCTCCTTCTGTCTGTTACCTCCTATTGGGATCCCTTTCAGAGTAGTCAGCAGTGGCGGTCCAGCATCACCGGGATCTCCTGGCTCAGGGATGTGGAGGTGGGGGTTCACGTGGTCCTTTGGACTAATTGTTTCCTTTCTTCTTTGATTTTCTTCACTCTTCTTTGCTCCAGAAAGTGAGAGACTGATAGTTGCCCCTTAGAGGGCCACTCATAAAGTTTTAAGACCCCAGTCGCTACGCACCAAAGTAGGATGTAGAGCATTGTCTTTGCGGACTGTCTTATGCCAATTGACCATAGTGTTGCCTGAGACTTTGTTCCTGAGACTCCGGGCCCAGTCACTCATTCCCTCAAGGTCTTTGGTTCTGGCTAAGAATTTTTCATAACTTTGCCCTCTGTATGCCCTACTCTATTTTGGATATATTTGCAACACATATAAATATATGTAAGGAGCTTTGGTGGTGCAGTGCCTAAGGCATTTGACTGCTAATCAGAAGGTTGGTGGTTCAAACCCATCCACTTGTTCCATGGAAGGAAGATGGGGCACTCTACTTCCATAAAGATTTACCGCGTTGGAAACCCAATGGAAGTCACTATGAGTCAGAATCGACTCAATAGCGGTGACTTTTTTGGTGTATAAATACTTATGTAGAAATATCCTCTGTGCAACATATATATATATATATATACACACACACAAACACACACACACACACACACTCTCTCATGGGTGCAGTCCTGTTTGCCTTCTCAATCCTGTGCAGCTTGAGTGTCTATGAATCCATTCGTAGGTTATTGTTATTACAATTATTGCAGGATTGTGTATTTACTGTTGTTGCCTTTAACGCTTATGCTTCTCCTTGTATCTTGATTTGCCTTCATTTTGTGCTGATCTCCTCTTTCCATGTCACCCAAGTTAATACCTCTGTAACTTTTAGTTAGTTATTGAGCCTCCTTTTCCTTCTAGCCCCTGGTAATAATCAAATAGTGATTCTTCCTGTGTGTAAACCCTTTATTGACATTTTACAGTAGTCATCTCAAACAGTATTTTTCCTTTTGTTATTGTGGTAGTTGTGTGTCAACTTGGCTGGGCCTGGTTTTGAGTGGCTGGGCAGATGGATGTAATTATTCCTCCTGTGATGAGACTGGTAATCAATACTGTGGTGGAATCTACTGGAACAACTGAGTAGCTGCTTAGGGATATGGTCTGCTTCCAGTAAATAAGACACCTTTAAGAAAGTTCTTTGAGCTTTTGGCACATCTGGATCCTGCATTTGGCTGAGTCTTCATCTCAATGGTCTACCATGTTCTCTGCTGATCTTGGGACTGTTAATGGACTTGAATTAGTGCCCTGCCGTGTTGCTTGCTAATCTTGGGACTGTGCAATTTTCCTTGTTGACGTTGGGTTTGTCAGCCCAGCAGCCAGCAGTTGTCTGAGCTAACAGAAGCCTCTTGCTTCAGTAGGACAGGAACAAGAGGCAGAGCTGAAGGCCAAGGTTGAGGGGCCTTCACCCAGCACCTAGAGTGGGTACTTTGAACTCAGGTTTCTAGCCTCCTAAACTGTAAGAGCATAAACGCCTGTTTGTTCAGCCCATCCACTTGTGGTATTTTCTATTACAGTGGCAGGAGAGAACCAAAAGGAGCGCTGGTAGCGTAATGCCTAAGGCACTTGACTGCTAACCAGAAGGCTGGCGGTTCAAACCCACCAGCCACTCCTCGAAAGGAAGGTTGGGCAATCTACTTCAGTAGTGATACTGCCTTGGAATTCCAAGGAGGGGTCGCCGTGAGTTGGGTCTGACTCGACAGCACATAACAACAACAACAGAGAACCAAACAGTTACTAACTAATTTCACTTGGCATAATGTCCTCTAGGTTCATCCATGTTATAAGGTGTTACGCAATTCATTGTTCTTTTTTAAAGTTGCATAGTATTCCATTGTGTATGTGTACCATAGTTTGTTTATCCCGTCATCCATTGATGGACACTTAGGTTATTTCCATCTTTTTGCTATTGTTGTAATGCTGTGATGAACATGATTGTGCATATATCTTTTTGTGCCATGGCTCTTATTTCTCTAGCATATATATATATGTATACATAATATACATATACACATGTGTGTGTATGTATGTGTGTGTATATATACATCTATATACATATATATAGATGTGTGTGTATATATATGTATATGTGTGTATATATATATATATATGTTTATGTATATATATGGGAGCTCTGGTAGCATAGTGGCTAAGGCACTTGACTGCTAAC
>NW_006921654.1:6532269-6534537 GCF_000298275.1 Orycteropus afer afer
GTGAGTCAGATCCAGCTCGACAGCAGTGAGTTTGGTTTGTTTGGTTTTATAGAGAGTGGGATTGCTGGATCATATCAGAGAAAGGGGTTAATGGAGCACATAAGGTTTCTTTCACGTCTTCCATTCTGTGATTCTATGTCTGCTTTCTTTCATTCTAGACAATCTAATAAGAATTTATTCTTAAAATAAAGGTGATCTTTTAGATGGTGTCTGTGTAACAAAACACAAACCACATGCCAGGAGATAGCTGATGGTTCTGGGTAATTGGATGAGGGAAAGGCATTATCCAAGAAAGAAAGGATAGCTTTTTATAAGGCAAAGTATTTCACAGCTGGTGGGAGAAATATTCATAAATATTAAAAAAAATCTTTCTGATGAATGGAAAAAGGGTAATAGCAATTAAAATTTGATTATCTACCCAAGTTATTTTTTCTTACGCAATTTTAAGGAGAGTTATATAAAATTAATTTTCAAGCCTTTTGTTTTCTGATTTCCTTTATTAACTACTGTTGTTAGATGCCATTAAGTCAATTTCCATTCATAGTGACCCCATGTGACAGAGTACAGCTGAAAACTTAGGGTTTTCAAAATGTCAGTCTTTATGGCAGCAGATGGCCAAGTGTTTCTCCCATGGAGCTGCTTGGGTGGGTTCAAACCTTTCAGTTAGCAGCACAGTGCTTAATCCTTCTACTAATAAAACCTAACAATTTGCAGGACTCTTTTCCCCCCCCCTCCACACCATTTTACTTTTCAAAATAGAGAATATTATTTAAATATTCTATATTTGTTTCCTATTGGTGCTGTAACAAATTACCACAAGTTTGGTTGCTTAAAACAACACACATTTATTATCTTACAGTTCTCAAATCAGATATCTGAAATATGGGGCTCACTGTGCTAAAATCAAGGTGTCAGCAGGACTGGGTTCTTCTGGAGGCTCTAGGAGCTTTGGTAGCATAGCGCCTAAGGCACTTGACTGCTCACTAGAAGGCTGGCGGTTCAAACCCACCAGCCACTCCTCGGAAGGAAGATGGGGCAAATCTACTTCTGTAGTGATATTGCCTTGGAAACCCAAGGAGGGGTTGCTATGAGTCGGGTCCGACTCGAGGGCACATAAAAAAAAAACAAAAAACAAAAAATGGGAACATTAGGAGCTCTGGTGGCATGATGCCTAAGGCACTTGACTGCTAACCAGAAGGCTGGCAGTTCAAACCCACCAGCCACTCCTCGGAAGGAGGAGGGTGCAATCTGTTTCCGTAGAGATACCGCCTCGGAAACCTAAGGAGGGGTCTCTATGAGTCGATCCGACTGGAAGACAGTGAGTTAGTTGGTGTGGTCGTTTGGTTTGTGTGTCAACTTGGCTGGGCCTGGTTGAGTGGCTGGAGCTGGTGGTAGTTAATCCCCATGAGGAGACTGGCAGTCAACTCCATGGTGGGATCTACCACAAGCAGCTGAGTAGCTGCCTTTGGGTATATGGTGTGCTTCCTATGTATAAGGACAAGCCTTTGGGTATGGTCTTTAGCCTGTGGCATGCTTGGACCCTGCATGTAGCCATGTCGTTACTCAGCAGCCTGCTATGCTCTGCCGACCTTGGAACTTACAATGGACTTAAGTTAATGGCCTGCCATGTGGTTTGGTAACATCAGGAGTGTGCCTTTTGACTTGTCAACCTTGGGTCTTCTCAGCCTCAGCAGCCAGCAGCTGTCTGAGAGAAGAAATGCCTCTAGCTCCAGTGGGCCGGGAGCAGGAGGCAGAGCTAGACCCCAAGGTTGAGGGGCTTTCACCCAGCCCCTAGAACCTGGCACTTTGAACTTGGACTTAAAGCCTCCAAATTGTAAGAATAAACTCCTGTTTGTTAAGGCCACCCCATCTGTGGTATATTCCTGTCAGAGCGGCACTAGGGAACCAGAACAGTTGGGTTCTTTTTGGGGGGTGGTTAGGGGAGCATTCACTTTCTTGCCTTTGCTTGCATCTGGATGGTTCCCTCCCTACCATCTTCCAAGCAAGCAGTGGCCAGTGAGTTTTTCTCATAGCACATCGCTCTGATTGATGCTATTCTACCCCTTTCTTCCACATTTCAAGATGCTTGTGAGTATGTTGGGCTCACCTGAATAATCCAAGATCATCTCCCTATGTGGAATTAAAATTTAATGTTTCAACATGACAAAGAGAGGCCACCATTAAGACCAGTAAAAAGGCGGGCCCCAGTTCCTGGAAAATTACATCAGTCATCCACACTCCCGCCAGAAAACCAAAGTATGAACCCAC
>NW_006921654.1:6538177-6544923 GCF_000298275.1 Orycteropus afer afer
TTCCGAATATTTCTTTAAATAGTATGTGTGTTGGAAGCTCGGGGCTCTACTCCTCTGCCCCTGCGTGGGATATGAGTCGAGCCCCAGCGCGCTGGAACTCCGAATAAACTCCTCCTGCTTTTGCATCAAGAGACGTCTTTCGTGAGTGATTTCGGGTGGCGTTATCCCTGACTTGGGTTGGGTGAGCCCTGCCGTGGGGGGAACCCAACACCTATTTTAAGGTTGACTGATTATCAACTTTAATTCCTTCAGCACCCTTAGATGCCCCTGAGCATGTAACCTATGCACAGGTTTCAGGGAGTAGATTGTGCACATTGTTGGAAGGCCATTACTCTGCTGACCATACATTCTTTATGAGAAAAAAGAGCAAGCCCCAAAGAAAAACAGATTCTGAGATGACTTTGCTGAAATGAAAACAATGCATGTATTACTATTTGAAGACAGGTACATTTTTGTGATGTGATAACATCAGCTCCTTTGATTTGTTGATCAGCTACCATGTAGAATATATGCTGTTCCCTAGTACTCTCTTCAGTTGCCGTTCAATTGGTTCTGACTCATGGACACCCCATGAGTGTCAGAGTAGAACTGTACTCCATCTCCAGTAGCTGGCTAAAAGTACCAGAAGTTGGGGATTGTGTTCCAGATTTCAGGAAACCATCTTGATCCTGGAACCTTTTTCTTAGTCCATGAACTCACTGCCGTGGAGTTGGTCCCGACTCATAGCGACCCCTCCTTAGGCTTTTGAAGTGGTATCTCTATGGAAATAGATTGCCTAATCTTCCTTCTGAGGAGTGGCTGGTGGGTTTGAACCTCCAGCCTTTTGGTTAGCAGTCAGAATGCCTTAGGCACTACGCTACCAGAGCTCCTGGGACTGGCTTTTATTTGTTGAGTTGGTGCAAAATGGACAGTTCTGTTTGCATAGAGAAGTTACCCAAAAAATATGTCCACCTATTTGGTCTAGCTGAATCTATTTTGCCTAAGAACTGTGACCTAAAAAATGATTTTTGCAAGACTCTACAAATATGACCAACCACACAAAGCAAACCTATAATACTCTCTTGGGGAATGTCAAATATAAACATCTGCTTTGCTTACCTGTTCTGATACACAGAGGAAGGAAAAGTTAACTTCTGGCCCTGATTCATCACTTTTATTGAAGTTAAATTCTTTTGTTTTAATGCACACTTGATTGAGCAAGCATTTATTGAGGCAGTTATGGTTTGTAGGAAAAAGAGACAGTTGAAGAAAGAACAAATGAATCTAATGTAAATCAAATACTTAGCCCTTTTATAGAAACTACAAAGCCTTAAATGTGTGTTCTTAATGGTAATTTTTACAAAACTCTAGTAGGAAGCTTTGACAGTGATTGTTTCACAGGGAGATGGGTTTTTCCTTTCACATGCTAATCACCTGCTCATGGTGATATTTCTCTCCTTGACTGCAGTCACAGAATTGAATAATTTATAGAATGAATTTTGTTGTAAATTTATTGTGTCACAAGCAGGTTGTAATTTCACTAACAGTTCACTTAAGTTATTAAGTTAAAAAAAAAAAAAATGTGGTTGATAGGTTATTGCATTTGGAGGGCTTTTTTTCCCCTCAGCAAGTTCACATCTTATATATTTTCAAAACAGAGTATTTGCCTAATTTTTATTCAGAATCTGATATGAGAGAAGCACGAGCACACCAGCATAAGTGGGATTGCATCTTCACACTGTTGTTGAATCTGGGAGTTGTAAACAAATTATTGAAGACTTTACAGAGACAGAAACAGCATTAAGCCTCACTGTGCTCTGGCACTACTGCCATTGTTTCCTACTTGCTTCTGAATAATTGTCCCCAGCTTGCCCAGCGAGTTGGTATAAAGGTGAAGATGTTTCTGTGAAAGAGAAAAGCCACATTAATCCCTTTAAATTTTGCTTCAACTTTAAGATGAAGATAATTGCAAATTATCACTCTGTCAAATTTTATCCAGTCCAGAGGGACTACCAGGGGAATTAAAAAAAAAAAAAAAAACCTTTACAAATCTCTTGCAGGGGCATCCGCTGGGCCTCCATTTATATCCTCAGGGCTTCCTTTAATGGCTGTGCTTCTGTGATAAGCGGCAACATTTGGCCCCTACAGAAACCTCTGCTTGGTTTCTGCCCCCAGTGCTTCAGCATTCAAGAAACACGCATTTAAGGTCTCCTGTTATTTACATTGAAATTTTTGTATTGACCTGCCAGTGTGAATGAATTGCAAACAAGTTTGTTTCTTTGTCTGTGTAGATTATTTCCCTAGGTTCCTGGTAGAGGGTTACTTTTAATTCCTCTAGGAGTTCCCTCTGTTCTTGTCAGAGCTCTGAGGATTTGCTTTCTATTTTCACCTTGTCCTCAGATGCCCCCCACCTCTTCCTTCACGCTCCCTGGGTATTCTGACCCCTACACAGGGAAGTCTGAGTAATAGCCACCTTTCTTGAACAGGAATACTTTTGAGGCCTTCAGAATAGAGATTTTTACCATCTGTTACGTAGAATCTAGAACTACGATGGGGGGAAAACCAAAACCCATTGCTATTGAATCATTTGGACTCAAAGCAACCTTATAGGACAGAGTAGAGCTACTTCATAGGGTTTCCAAGGCCCTAGGGAGCTCTGGTAGCATAGTGGCTAAGATACTTGCCTGCTAACCAGACGGCTGGCAGTTCAAACCCACCAGCCACTCCTCGGAAGGAAGGTTGGGCAATCCTACTTCCGTAGTGATACTGCCTCGGAAACCCAAGGAGGGGTCGCTATGAGTCGGGTTTGACTCGACAGCACATAACAACAACAGTGTTTATGGACTCGATGGCACATAACCACAGCAATCTTTATGGAAGCAGACTGCCGCATCTTTCTCCCACCCCGGACCTTTCCGTTAACAGTGGAGCATTTAACCACTGCCTGGAAAACAGGGTGTAATTAACCAACAAACAGGAGACTCAGTGTGTCTTAGTGTGTTTAGAGTTGGGGAAATCGCTTCTCAAATTTTCATGAAAGAAATGCAGTTTGTACTTTCTGTTGGCTTAATCTGTCAGCTTCTGTTGGTGAGGAGAGCTCAGATTTTCTGATATGGAAGAAAGGGTAAGAAGACTTACTTGCCTTTCCGCTCTTTTGGGTCCATCGTGGTATCTTGTACCTGCTTTTCTACTAGTGATAACTGTTAACCTTACAATACTCAGCCCAAGACGGAGTCACGTATGCTAAGCCTCACTTCAGCAAACTGAAACCTAAGCTAAATTTCTACATCCTGTAAATGCCCGACCTTCCCAGAAGCCAAAAACGAAATCAATCAATCTGGGAATGCCACTTCAACTATGGTTTATCACCTGGCTACAAAAGTTCCCAATATGCAATATATAGCTTGAGGAAAATTGTTGTTGTTATGTGCCATCGGGGTGGACTCGACTCATAGCAACCCCTCCTTGGGTTGCCAAGGCAGTATCACTACAGAAGTAGATTGCCCAACCTTCTTCTGAGGAGTGGCTGGTGAGTTTGAACCGCCAGCCTTCTGGTTAGCAGTTAAGTGCTTTAGGCACTATGCTACTAGAGCTCCTTAAGGAAACTTAGAACTAACCAATTACTTTTTGCCTGGGTTTTTTTCCTTGTTCCTTGACTATATAACTTTTGTCTCTTCTGCTTACCAGGGTCAGATTACTCAGTAAGCAAGTGTGGTGATTAAGTTTGTGTGTCAACTTGGCTGGGCCTGGTTGAGTGGCTGGACAGCTGGATGTAGTATTCCCCATGATGAGACTGGTAATCAACCCCAAGGTGGAATCTACTGTGAGCAGCTGAGTAGCTGCCTTTGGGTATGTGGTCTGCTTTCTGTATATAAACAGAAGCTTACCTTGCTTATTAGGTAATCTGCCCCTGTGTTTATCCTTCAGGACTACGGTCTGATTTTCAAACTAGAAACTTTCCAATTCATGAATTGCTAAATAAAGCCAATGAGTTCAAACAAAAATAAATGTTATGTTGAAATTTTCTTTTAACAAAACCTATTAGAGATTTTAAGTCACCAGCATAATATATGGCCATGAAACGTGGAAACTGACAGAACAATCCACAGAGAAAATCAGATTCATTAATTTGATCACATTTTGTAGATCTGTTAGCATTTTCCCTGGGTTAATTATAAAATGGTATGCAATGTCCAGTCTCTTGCTTTTCAAGGAAAAGAGACTTGATCTTGTATAATAGGTATATACTTGATCTGAAAACTCCTCAGGGATGTTATGACTCCATGTAGCTATGCTTGTCTAATACCAGGCATGCATTCAATCCACGGATACTTTTTGAGCACATTGTAAGTGTTAAGAACCAATGTATATACTGGGGAGAGAATGATGAACAATATGGAGTTTATGACAGCCTATAGAAATCAACGAGGAGTCCTGGTGGAACAGTGGTTAAATGCTTGACTCTAACTGAAAGGATGGCAGTTGGAACACATCCAGCTTGTGGGGGAGGACCTGGTGAGGTGCTTCAGCTTCTGTGAAGATTGCTTTTGTTGTCGTTAGGTGCCATCGGACTGGTTCTGACTCATGGCGACTCTGTGTATAACACAGTGAAACCCTGCCGGTCCTGCACCTCGCTCACAATCGTTGCTGTTTGAGCCCATTGTTGGAGCGACTGTGTCAGTCTGTCTTGTTGAAGATCTTCCTCTTTTTCTCTGACCTTCTGCTTTTCCAAGTCTGATACTGTTTTCCAGAGACCGGTCCCTCTTGATAACTTGTCCAAAATACATGAGAAGTCTTAACATCACTGCTTGTAAGGACCATTCTGGCTGTGCTTCAGGAGAGATTTGTTTAATCTCCTGTCAATGTGTGGTATATTCAATATCCTTTGCCAACATCATAATTCAAAGGCGTCAATTCTTCAGTCTTTCTTATTAATTGCCCAGATTTCTCATGCATATGATGTGATTAAAAATACCATGGCTTGCGTCAGGCACACCTTAGTCCTCAAAGTGGCATCTTTGCTTTTAAACAGTTTAAAGAGATCTTTTGCAGCAGATTTTCCTGATGCAATGCATCCTTTGATTTCTTGACTGCTGCTTCCAGGGGTGTTGATTGTGGATCCAGGTAAAATGAAATCCTTAACAACTTCAATATTTTCTCCACTTATCTTGATGTTGTTTATTTGTTCAGTTGTGAAGATTGTTGTTGTCTGTATGTTGAGGTGTAATCCATTCTGAAGCAAGCTTGTGTCATCTGCAGGTTAATGAGCCTTCCTCCACTCCTGATAACATGTTATTCTTCACATAGTCTGGTTTCTTGGATTATTTCCTCAGTGTACAGATGGAATTAGTATGGTGAAAGGACACAACCCTGATATACACCTTTCCTGATTTTAAACCATGCAGTATCTCCTTGTTCGGTTAGAATGACAGCTGCCTGGTCTGTGTCCAGGTTCCTCATGGGCACAACTAAGTTAAGTGTTCTAGACTTCCCATTCTGTGTCATATTATCCATAATTTATTATTCATAGACACAGTCCAGGGCCTTTGCATAGTCAGTAAAACACAGGTAAACATCTTTCTGGTATTCTTTACTTTTAGCCAAGATTCATCTGATATCAGCAGTGGTATCCCTCATTCTACATCTTCAGAATCCAGCTTGAATTTCTGGCAGTTCCCTGTTGATAAACTACTGCAACTGTTTTTTGAATTATCTGTAAAGATTACAGTCAACAAAACCCTATGAGACAGTTGTACTCTATCACGTGGGGTCACTGTGAGTCATGATTGGCTCAACTGTACCCAAAAACACTGTAAGTAACCAAGAGGCAATGCACAAACACGTGTTGTTGTTAGGTGCCATCAAGTTTGGTCCTCACTCACAGCAACCTTTTGTCTAAACCAGAACCAAACCAAACTCACTGCCGGTGAGTCGAATCTGACTCAAAGAGACCCCTCCTTGGGTTTCCAAGGCAGTATTTCTACAGAAGTAGATTGCCCAATCTTCCTTCCAAACAGTGTCTGATGGGTTTGAACCACCAGCCTTCTGGTTGGCATTCAAATGCCTTAGGCACTGTGCCAGCATTGCTTAGTCCTGTGCCATCCTCACAGTAGTAGGTATGTTTGAGCCCAGGAAGAGCAGTGGAACAAACAAAATTCGTATCTTGAAATATGCTATGAGGAAAACAGATAAGGTAATCTGAAAGAGTATGTGTATATTCTGCAGCTGCTTTTGCTTGAATGTCTGGAGAAGACCTCTGAGTAGGTGGCATTCGGTTTGATAAACAGTAGGCAATCTTGTGCAAAGATCTGAGGAAGAGCACCAAGGCAGAAGGAACAGCAAGAGCAACAGCCCTGACTTGGAGCTTGTTGTGTTTGAGGAGCTGAAAGAATGCCAGTGTGGCTGGAGCAGAGTGAGCTATGGAGAGAGTGGAGGAGATGACATGGGAAAGGCAGGCAGAGGCCAGATCATATCTAGCTTTACAGTCTGTGATAAGGAGTTTTTGTTCTAAATGTATTGGGAGCAATTAACCTTACCCAAAGATAAATCTGGCCTTTGCCCTCAGCTTCTGAGAGGTGATCTCTAAGCCCTTGGATTGTTGTGTCTGATAAGAGTGTCTTGTTTGCCTGGGGGTCCTGAGCTACACCAGATCTTGTATGGTGGGCATGTGGGATATACAGTATCAGCTCAACCTCTGGAGGGGTGGAAACTAAAGTCAGCCATGGAATGCTCCTGATGAAGCCCCAGTGAAAACTCTGGACTCTGTT
>NW_006921654.1:6545439-6546183 GCF_000298275.1 Orycteropus afer afer
CAATCTACTTCCGTAGTGATACTGCCTCAGAAACCCAAGGAGGGGTCGCTATGAGTCGGGTCTGACTCAACGGCACATAACAACAACAACGTAGGGTTTCTAAGGCTGTATATCTTAACCAAAGCAGACTGCCTCATTTTACTCCCATGGAATGAGTGGTGGGTTTGAACTACTGACTTTTGGTTAGCAGCAGAATGCTTTAATTTCTGAGCCATCAGGGCTTCCATAGGCAGTATAGCAAGGAACAAAACAATGAACCTGTCCTCAAGTACTTGGGGAAAAAAAAAATTGTAGAGATGAACCAAGTTCTTAAAGAGGTTTAAGAGGAGAATAATGGAAATTAAATCAAAGTTCAGAAAGTATTTAACCCAGTTATCTTTAGGTAACATATTTTAAGCACTTCCATATACATAAAACTTACCAATTTTTTTTTAATAGTTGGTAAGCACTAGAAGAAAGAATGTTGCTAATTTTTGTATTTTTTTTTTATATGATCATTTCTGTATTATTTCTTTCCTAACCCAATTTTGTTATTCAGTATCCTATTTTTTTGTTTGTTTGTTTTAAGGAAAACCCACTGCCATCAAGTTGATTCTGACTCACAGTGACCCTGTAGGACAGAGTAGAACTGCCCTATAGGGTTTCCAAGGTTGTAAGTCTTTTTTTTTTTTTTTAGGATTTGGGTGAAGATTTACAGAGTAAATTCACTTTTCATACAGCAGTTCACATATACTTTGTCTCATG
>NW_006921654.1:6556380-6583227 GCF_000298275.1 Orycteropus afer afer
GCAAATTCTTCTGCTAGTTGGGGTTTAGTCCAATTCTGCATCCTTTCCTTCAAGGCTCAGGGGTCCAAGATTATCTTCTGTGTCTGTGTTAATTGTTTTCCCTTTTCTTTGTTGAAGAGGGTCTGTGCAATCCTTCTGACTAGTCCGCCATCTTGCCAGAACCCCTCGGTTGTAAGTCTTTACGGAAGCAAATTGCCTATTTTTCTCACTTGGAGTGGCTTAGTGGGTTCAAACAGCTGACCTTTCAGTTAGTAGCCTCGCATTTAACCACTGTACCACCAGGGTCAATGAAAAAGGGGAAGACCCTTAATGTAATGGATCGACACAGTAGCTATAACAATGGGCTCAAACAGAGGAACTATTGTGACAGTAGTGCAGGACTGGGCAGAGTTTTTCTGTTGTACACAGGGTCACTGTGAGTTGGAACTCACCGAAGAGTACTTAACAACATTTGGAGTTCAAGGGAAAAATTGAAACCATTTTAAATTGATCAGTCCCATCTGGATTGGATAGCTTAGTTTTCCATTTCTGAGAGAGTCAACTCCTGGGAAAGCTAGGAGTGTGAAATGCCTTACGTGAAACAGATATTTAGGCTTCAGTTTGCTGGCACAGGAGCCAGCTCCAGCTACTCCATTTTGGTCCTACTTTAGTTAGGCTAGCAACTCTGGTAGTGCCTAAGGCATTTGACTACTAACCAGAAGGTTGGCGATTCAAACCCACCAACCACTCCTTGGAAGGAAGATTGGGCAATACCACCTCGGAACCCCAAGAAGGGGTCACTATGAGTTGAAAACACCTTGACCACTGTGAGTTTAGTTAGGCTATCACTTGATGGTTTAAATTCTACTTTACTGGGAAGATTTACCTCATGGAAAGTAGAAAACACTACAACTCATGGCTCTTCCCTCCCATCTGGTTGTTAACCACTTAAACTCTTCTGGACACCTCACTAGATGTGGGGCGACCATGTCTCTGAGATGAGTCTGGCACGGGAGAGGGAAGCCTCTCGAAGTAGAAGATCCAGCACAAGCCTAGGCAGGGACGTGAGAAAGGACAACATTTTGTGCAAGTGTGAGTGTGTATGTGTGTGTGTGAAACCGCGCAAAGATTGGGGTGGTTAGACGGCAGGTGGAATACAGGGGAGCATTAAGAATGAGATTGGAAGGCAAATTAGCCTCTTAAATATCACAGTAGAGCCTTGAATATTAGACTACAGCCTTTTTAAACTTCATTTGATGAACAGTAGAGTGTCATGGAAAGTTTTGGAGCATGGAAGTGAGATACTTAGAGATGATGATTGTTTAAATTATCATCCAAGATCAAGAGCACAGAGTCCTTTGAAATTCTTCCTTGTCTCAGGCCCCCATGTGCAACCAGATTCTAAGTCTTGTGGCTCCTGTTTCTACACTTTCTGTTCATTCCATCCCTTCATTTCTATTGCCGGTAGAAAGCTGGGGAGCTGCTGTTGGGGTATAGGAAATGAGGTTTCCGTGTTTGGAAAGCGTTCTCCACATCAAGTTTACATTTTTAAATCTGTAGAGGTGTAAGATGTGAGATATGAGATATAATTTAATTTTCACCAAATGGTTAGCTACTTGTCCCAATTTATGATTTAGTTCACTATTTCTTCACTGATTTGAAAGGCCAAGTATGGTGCAGTGAATTACTTAATGTGATTCTTCTAGCCATGGTGTTTGTGACTCCCACCAGATGAATGGGTGGGACAATGAAAATGTAAGGTACTCGTGGCCCACCAAGGGGGTTTGATAGCTTGCTAGTAATGTAAATAAGGTACATGGCCCCCTTGTGGGGGTGGGACCATGTAAATAAGGTGTATGGAACCCTAACACAGGGGTTGATCAGTTTTGCCATTCCAGAGGCAGAAAGGGGGAATCTCGCTGCCATCAATACAGAGAAGAGCTGGGAGTAGACTTCATCCTTGGACCCAAGATCCCAGCACTGAGGAGCCAGCAGAGAGATGGTGGCCACAGAGGTAGCAGAGCCTAGAGACTGGCATGAGATATAACAGCAGGCTTGCTGGCCCTTTGGGCAGGAGGGTTGGTGGCAGAGTAGGGTATACGTATTGGCAGAGCTAAAAAGAGTTTTGTAACACTTGCTTGAGCAGGGCAAAGGCAAGGTCAAGAGGCCAAGAGCCCAAGAGGTGTGTTTGCTGACATGGCCAAAGGGAGGCTGTCCTGATGAAAGAACTGTATCTTGAGTGTTCCTTACCTGAATTTGTAACCTATTATTTCCCATAAACCCCATAATCCTGAGTATTGTCTGTGTGTTCTGTGTGGCTGTTGCAATGAATTATTGAACCCAGCAGAGAAGTAGAGAGTGGTATTGGGAGGGATGGATGGTGTTGGAATTGGCAGAATGATTGAAGGGTGGCAGAATATCTGACCTCCACCTCATAGGAACCAACCTTGGGCTGTTGATGTTGTTCTGGATCCTCCTTGTCCCTTGTGAAGTTAGAGGAGGTCACCAATGCTGCCCATTCACCAAGACATAGCGAATAAGATCCAAGTTGTGTCATCTGACTATCTGATGATCTTTCCAATGAGTTCTAATTATGCTAGTCTCTTTCATATGATATGGAGTCTCTTTCCTTTTTTGTAACATTTTCTCAAGATACTGCATCAATTGACTTGTCTTGTAATTTAGGGTTCCCCCAGAAGTGGACTCTGATACACAGGGTAGGGCACTGGGGAAGTGAGAAAAGAAAAGCAAGGAGCCAACAAGCCAAAGAAACCATTACTGTTGAGTCAATTCTGACTCACAGCAATCCTGTAGGACAGAGTAGAGCTGCCCCTTAGGGCTTCCAAGGCTGTAATCTTTATGGAAGTAAACAGCCACATTTTTTTTTTCTCCCATAGAGCAGCTAGTGGGTTTGAACTGCCAACCTTAAGGGGTACCTTATTATGCAAGTTATTGCTGTGAATAATTAGCCTTGGTCTTAATTTGTGTAATAAAAATCACCGTAGCCAACACTTACATGTAGTGCTTATTATCTGCTAGACACTGATGTAAATCTTTTGAAGATCTTAATTCATTTATTCTTACAGCAATTTCATAATATCATCATTTTACAGATGAGAAAATGGAGACAGAGAAAATCAACGTCCACAGTCACACAGCAATTAAGTGGCAGATCCAGAATCTACAGGAGTTTAAGAAACTGCAGGACTGATTATCCAGGGGCAAATACTGTTTATAGTGAAGTGGTTCAAAAGCCAGGGCTTCTGAACTTGCGTCACTGATGAAAATTGGTACAAAGTAGTGTTTTTGTCCTTTCACATTTAATGCTTGTGAAAATTCAAGCAAGGTCCCTTGATAAGCCATTCTATTAGTTTGACACAGAATGGGCAATATTTACCTAAAGAAATTCACTTTCTTAAATACTGGTTGAAGGAGAGTATTCACATGATGATCTTAAAATGGATTTGTTATGATGCCATGTGTGGAATAAGGAATAACAAAATACACGTCAAAATGAAAACATTTTGTTTTTGTTGGCATTGGTTTATGTACAGGTATGCATTCTAAATGTCCACAAAACTATAAAATGACATGGGGCAGCATCTGACCTTTCTGACTTTACCAAGGGAAAAGTGAATCAGCATCAGCCCAAAGCTGATTCCTATGAGGTGGAGGTCAGATATAACTCCTCTCTTCACCTTTATTTATTTATTTTTTAACCATTTCTGGTAGCAGCCATCCCTCCCATGCACGGCACTCTGCTTCTCTGCTGGGTTTGGTAATTCATTGCAATGGCCGCACAGAATTCACCATATTCACAGTTATGGGGATTTTTTAGGGAAGCAACAGGTTACAATTCAGGATCAGAAATGACTCTGGCTCTGGTAGCATAGTGCCTAAGGCATTTGACTGCTAACCAGAAGGCTGGCAGTTCAAACCCACCAGCCACTCCTCGGAAGGAAGATGGGGCAATCTACTTCCGTAGTGATACTGCCTTGGAAACCCAAGGAGGGGTCGCTATGAGTCGGGTCTGACTTGACAGCACATAACAACAACAACAACAACAACAGTTCTTCAAACAGGGCAGCCTTTCTTCAGCCATGCTCACAGGTAAACCTCTGTCTCTAGCCCTCAGCCCCTTGGGTGTATTGGGCTGGCCTAGCATCTGCCCTGCTCAGGCACATTTTAAAAAGCTCTTCAGCTCCACTGGTAAGTGCCCAGAAGCGCTCTACTGCCGCAGTAAGCTTCCTGCCTGAGGTCACTCGCCTTTCTTCCTCTGTGGGCCGGGAAGCACGCTGTGCCATCTCCTGCTGGTCGCCTGGTTCCGCTGCCTCTGCCACGACCGTTTCTCTGCTGCTGCTTCTTGCTGTCTCGTGTACCTCCAGGGTTACAGCTCTCTCTGTTGCCTGGGTCTAGGAGGTTCTCAGCACAGGGATCCTGGGCCCAAGGAACGTGCTCCACTCCTAGCTCTTCTTGGTGGTAGTGGTTCCTCCTCCTCTGCTTGCTTCTCTCTCCTTTTATCTCTTGGAAGATGAAAGGTGTGACTCAAGTAAAGGCATGGTTTCAATCAGGGTGGTAAAGGTGGTGACTCAAGATGCACCTCACTGTAATCCTGTGTTATTAACATAACATTAACATAACATAACAGACAAACCAAAACCAAATCAGATCCGACTCATAACAACGACCCTTCCTTGGGTTTCTGAGGCAGTAGCACTATGAAAGTAGATTGCTCAGCCTTCCTTCTGAGGAGTGGCTGGTGAGTTTGAACTGCAAGCCTTCTGGTTAGCAGTCAAATGCCTTAGGCACTAGAGACAACTCACTCCCAAATGGGACCATAAGCACAGGTATAGGGGCTAGGATTTACAACACATCACAAAACAGAGAATACTTTCATCAGGTCATAAAATGGAGGAACATACAACACTGGGAATCCAGGCCTAGCCAAGTTGACACACATAACCTTAACCATCTCAGGTTCCATCCACCTTATTTGAATGGTGTCACCTGGTCATCCCAGTCATTGTGTGGGAGTCATAAAGGCTATGGCTAGAAGGGCTATATTAAGTAATTCACTGCACCACAGATACAGTCTGTGAAGTAGGATGCTATGTGTTTTGCACATCGTGCAAACAACATATTAGAGCCTTATGGGAGCCTGTTTCTGCTTGTTCTTGTCCGGACTGCTGTTGCTGCTAGGAGCTCAGGTAGTAGCATAGTGCCTAAGGCACTTGACTGCTAACCAGAAGGCTGGTGGTTCAAACCTACCAGCCGCTACCCAGAAGGAAGGCTGGGCAATCTACTTCCGTAGTGATACTGCCTCGGAAACCCAAGGAGGGGGTCGCTGTGAGTTGGGTCCAACTTGATGGCATGTAAGAACAACAGCAAGCTGTTGCTACTACTGCAGCTGCTGCTGGAGGGTGGAGGAACGGGCGGCAGCGGCTGAGAGGGCAGTGGTGGGAGCAGATGGAGAGGAAGTGAGCAAGTAGGTAGCCAGCACGCCCCGCCCTGCCACTATCCTGCCACCTAAGCAGCAGGAGTACACTGGTCTCACCCCCCCTCCCCACTGCCCTCCAGACCAAGCCCAGGAGCCTGGACCCAGAGCTGTGTCTTCTGCCTCCTGCCTCACCTGCCAGTATTCCCCCTGTGGTCTAGTGCTGCAAGAGTCTGGGTTTGGGATCTTTAAAACTATTAGGGGGAAGTAATAAACCAAAGGAGAGCCGTTTTCCCTTTAAAAACAAAAACAAAAAAAACCTGATAAACCTTGTGGAACCACAGACATATATGTTGTGGGACATGGCCTGCAAAACAGTAAGCTATGCATACTTAAGTTGCCAACCGCTTCCCTTATCATTGTGTATCAAAAATTAAAATGGAGAAAACCTTTTGAGCTTGCATTTTTTTAACTAAAAAATACCATTAGGATGCTTATTTTGTCAGAATATGTTTAATTTTTAATTTGCATTTCTGTTATCTATCCCATAGATGTGATTGGTGCCCAGCCACCCCAGGATGCAGGTTAATAACCTCATAACCTGAGAAAAAAGAATCATAAAAAGAACACCCCATGGTTTAGGTGACCACTTAAGTCATCTTCTCTCTTTTAAAAATAATTCATTCTATCTTTTGCTCTTTCTACCCATCCATTTTGTGTTTTACCAGGCTCTATTGGCCATTTAAAAAATTGATTACTTCAAGGCATTCTTTTGAAAAGAATTACAAATGAAAATTAGACTCAGTTTGCACAATTGTGAAAAAAAAGAAAGTATTTCCTATACCTGTGTTCAAATTAGAATATTGTTGTTTACAATTTGAAATATATGTATATTTTACATTAAGATTTTTTAAAAATTCAGACCTTAAGAGGAGTCAGTTAATATGCTCTTTAAACATATTAGCTAATTATTCTTTAGGAAAGTTATTTAAAAACAGTAAATAGTTTTAAGAATTATGCAAAAGCTGTTTGTCAAAAAATGTGACAAACCAACATAGCTCCCATTATTATATGTGTTCAATGAGAACATTAGTGTGACAGCTCTTATCTGTCCTTCAGTAACACCTAGCATATTCCTTTGCATATTGTTACACTGAATAAAGGCTTGTTGAATGAACAGATAGATAAATACATATGTTATTACTTAGAGAATTATATTGGAGTTTGAAGGCAAAAAAAAAAGTACCACCCAAAATCTTATGTGAGGTGAACATCAGCTTGGTTATTATCCCTGAAATTTTTTTGGAAACAAGCTTGCCTTGTGGTGAAACTTTTTTAAAAAACTTTCCTTCTCAGTGGCTTTACTCACCTTTTTTCCCTTCTTTGCCTCCCCTGAAAACCTTTGTGTTTGTTACCTCTTTACATGTGTTAGGAGCTCTGGTGGCATAGTGCGTAAGACATTTGACTACTAGCCAGAAGGCTGGCAGTTCAAACCCACCAGCCACTCTTTGGAAGGAAGATTGTGCAATCCACTTCCGTAGTGATACCGCCTCAGAAACCCGAGGAGGGGTCACTATAAGCTGGATCCAATTTGTCAGCAGTGCGTTGCATTGCGTTTTGAATGTGTTGGCATGGATCCCACTCATAGCAACCCCTCCTCGGGTTTCTGAGTCGGTATCACTACGAAAGTAGATGAATTTCTCTTTTCTGTAAAGTCTTATCCTGGTTTTTCCATTGAGTAGCATTGGTGGCCTTGGGCAAATCACTTAATCTCTGTTAAATGATGTCTAAAATCTGTTACAGCCCTAAAAGGTGGTAATTCTAATAGTTTATTCCATGATCTTTACAGAGGAATCATTAAGTCTTTGTCGAATGTAGTTTAATCCTGAATTTTATTATGAAAACAGTGACACAAAACAAGGTATTACTTTGTGTCACATCTGTCTGGGTGGGATTATAAGTAAAATAAGGAAAAGTAAAACAAACCTTACATCCATCTGGCATGCATCCATGGTTGTAGAAGAGTGGAGTAAAGAGTGAGAACACGGACATCATTGCAGAACCAGAGGACAGAAATACAGAGGGCGGACCCAGAGGAATTTTAGAGTAACATTTGGGAAAAAGCATTTGATTGTTATTTCTGCCCATGTGCCATTGGCCCAAGCCAATCAAGAGGCTGAGGCAGTGGTGAGTGCAAGGAAGAGTGAAGATTGGAGGCCGATCATTCAGTCTATAATCTATGTGGCACATATACTTCTGTACTTAAACTTTACAATCTGTCTGGCAGATAGAAAGGATTCTTTGTTTAAAGAGTTTACTTTTAGTCAAGCACAACTTGATCTGTAGAGATTAGAGTTTTATTGAAAGTATGCTTTCACATATCTAAATAATATCAATCAAAGCCACTATGATTTCTGATGCGTAATTTGATTAAACATTTCATGGGTGTGAGCCCCTCCTGTGGGGAATTACACACGTTGTCTTAATCCTTTCAGCAAGTTATTTCTTCTGATGTAGCCATCTTTACAGTGTTCTCGATGGAGTATTGATTGGTTTACTAGCATTGTAGATCTTCGTTCAGCCACCGTGCTGCTTCAACCAGTGCCGAGTTGTTTTTTGAGAGAAACTTCTGTCCCATAAAAGTTTTAAGAACAAGAGCAATAACTATCAGTTTTGATTATTTTAAGTGCAGCTCTTTTTGGCCATATGGTACCGGAGATAACCTCTCCGTGTCATTTCCAGCAGTGTGATTTTAAGATTCTTTGTTGGAAAAGTTAACTAAATCTTTTGCAGAAATAGATCAACAAGGGACGTCTAAGTGTCCATTGTTTTATGTTTGAGAGTCTTTTGCTGCTCTGAGGATAAAGACTGATGTGTTGCTGAGGAGTAAAGGGTTTCCAGGCAAGCCAAATGATAACCAGCTGGCCGGAAGTAAAGCTTATATTCTCACTCTTTCCTTTATATCTCCAAAGAAGTTAAGTTTGATGAAGAATTCAGAATAAACTTGCCATTAGTACATGTTAGTATCCTCTAAGCCTTATCATGTAGGAATCCTGAGAGGAAGTTTGGAGGACAGATGGGGGAAGGTGTAACAACACACGTGAGTAGGAACCAGGGGCATTTTACAGACCCTGGGAAAAACTGTAGACCTTACAATTTTTTTTTATTTTTTAAGGTTGGAGTCTGGGCCAGTGGAAATTCCATATTTTTGACACCCTAGAGAAAAATCCAGAACTAGGGAAATCAAGCTTGATAGCTTGAATCTCCTATATTTTTCTGTTTTTTGGCATCCGTGGTTCTCATAAACAAAAATGATGTACTTGAGAGAGGGAAAGTAACCTGAACAAGAAAACTGTGTACAGTCCTGTGCACAGTGCAAACATGGCGCTCTGTGATCATTAGCTGCGAAGCAGCATTACAGCAGACAGGAAACACCTATGAGTCTCCATTTCTAGGTGAAGGTAAAGTGTGCTGTTGTTTCTCTTTGAGAGGGAGGTATCTACTGACATACAAGTCTAATTTTCATTTTCATGAGGATGTTTCACCTTAATTTTTCATTTTTGCACCGTCAGTATAGTGTCCAACAGCAGGCCTGGGCAAGCTTCGCTTCATTGTGAACACTTGGCTGCAGCCAGCTGGTCACACACAAAACAGAGTAGAGTGCTGAGAGAGGAGCACAGCCAGGATTTGTGGGCCCTAAACCTTATATGCTTTTTATGGTCCTATCTAAGAAAACAGGAGCTCCTGGGTGGCGCCAACGGTTAAGCACTTGACTACTAACCAAAAAGTTGGCAGTTCAAACCTAACCCGGAGGTGAAGGCCTGGTGTTCTGCTTTGGCCAGGTCAGAGCTGGAGAACCCTGTGGAGTGTAGTTCTACCCTGCAACACATGACATCACCATGAGTCAGAATTAACTCAAAAGCACCTGATTGGTTGGTTGGGTGGGCAACACAAATGGTTAATATGCTCAGCTGCTGACTGTAAGGTTGGAGGTTTGAGTCCACCCAAAGACACCTCAGGAGAAAAGCCTGGCACTCTGCTTCTGATAAGTCAGCCATTGTAAGCCCTATGGAAGGAGCGCTTGTCATGCAATGGTTAAGTGCATCAGTGGTTAAGAATTCACTAGCTTTAACCCATAGGAGCTGCTCACTGAAAGGTTGGTGGTTCAAATCCACCAACCACTTTATAGCAGGAAAGACCTGGCAATGTGCTTCCATAAAGCTTACAGCCTAGGAAACCCTATGAGGTAGCTCCCCTCTGTGCTAAAGCATTGCTATGAGTTGGAATCCACTTGAGGGCAGTGGGTTTGGTTTTGGTGCAAATGAGTGGCTTTGAAGCTTAAACTTTGTTAGCTTCACAGTTACAGTGTCTCAGCTATGAAACACAATTTTGCATATTTTACTGAGGTCTTCTCTGGGTCATCAATACAAGTCTCTCTGGACACACATTTTTTAAGTTAATTTTTGGATTTAAATGTTTTACCATACTTATTATCTCCTCTTTCTGGTGTATTCCCTTTGTGTTTTCTTTTTTCCATGTAGTTTTCTTTAAGGAACATCTGTCTGAGCATATGTAGCCTCATGTACCTTCTTAGGCAATTTTAGCTTGAGAGTGAAGTACGGTGATTTTTACATCCTTTTAGTTGTACTTGAGAATGGTTCATTTGTACGTTAGTTTTGATTGAGTTTCCGAAGCTGATGCTCCTTAAAGGGCATCTTATAACCTTAAATATCATATACATACTGCTTTTGCTGATTTTCACATTTGGTTTAATATTTCTTCAAGTACAATTTTGCATTTAATTTTTTATTACAACTATTAAAAGTTACACATGCAAACGGATTTCCTCTATTGTGTATAAGGATGTGGCAATTGGGATGCTGGTCTCTAAAGACTTGCTGCATAATCACAAAGAAATGGGCTTCTCCGCTACCCCAGGTGCTTGGACAGCTGTGCATGAACGTTGTAAATCTTGTTAAAGCTGGTGCTTCAGTTCAGGGAAAGAACCTATAGGAGCAATATGAGGGAGTTGGGGAGGGCTGGCTTTTTATTCATAGTTACAAATGTAGCAATCTTGAGATGTAGGACACAACCTACCAGGTGAAGAGCATTGCCTCCAGAGAATGCCGGCTACCTGGATTTTGGCTTTTTGCTATAATTTTGTGAGATGAATTCACTAGCTTTAACATTAGACCAGATGGTGGTTGTGTGTTATTATTTCCTAGTGAAGAAAGTATTATATTTTTCAATGTAGTAAATTTCCTCTTTACAGAGATAATTTACTTATGCCTATTTGTCTAGGGGTAGGAGCTCTGGTAGCATAGTGCCTAAGGCACTTGAGTGCTAACCAGAAGCCTAGACATTCAAACCCACCAGCCACTCCTCAGAAGGGAGGTTGGGCAATCTACTTCCATAGTGATACTGCCTCGGAAACCCAAGGGAGTGGTCGCTATGAGTTGGGTCCAACTCCATGGCACATAACAACAACATTTGTCCAGGGAAAAAATTCTTTAAAATCTTGTAACAGATGATTCATAACTAAAGGAAGCAATATCTGATTATTATGATTTTTTTGAAAGTTACCCTATTAATTAAAAAACTAAAATTATTTTATTTTCCAGGAAATTGAATATAGTTCAGATGTGAGAAGCCAAGTGAACAGTGTATATTTTTTCACTGTATTACTCTAATTTCTTTCTTTAGGTCAAGGTTAAGTGGGTCTAGAAAAACAGACGTCTGTGTTTGTAATGCAATAAAGTGTAATGAGTGTGGCGACTTTTTCTAATTTACCTCAGCTGGATATGCAAATGAAACGATTAAACTTATAACCCATAACTCTATGGGGAACTGATGGGTAACGAAAGTGCAGAGTATTTACTGTAGCTAATGGGAAAGTTGTTAGATGATAGGAATGTAATATGTTCTATTTGCAGATGTACTAAAGAGCTGGTTAGCAGGGTAAATGAGGATTTCGTTATTTAGGAATAACCTTCAAATTGGCAAAATTAGTCCCAACAGCACAATTTAAATTTAAAAAAAAAATCAATCATTTATTTTATGGTGTTTGAGTTTACTAACTACAGCTTGTTATGTGTATTTAGACAGCCCGTTTTGTAAGTTGGAAGCTGGTAGCCTCGACATGGAGATACTGTGTCTTTGCAGTGTTGTTCTTCATTGCTGCTGCCTCAGTCCCAACTCACAGGGACTTCCTGTGCAGCAGATCGGAACACTGCCTGCCGCTGCAGCGTTTGAGCCCATTGTTGCAGCACTGTGTCTTTTTCGCTGACCCTCTATTTACTGAGCATTATGTCCTTCTCCAGAAACCGGTCCCTCTGAAGAACGTGTCCGAAGTATGTGAAATAGTCTATCCATCCTCCCTCCCAAGGAGCATTCTTGGCTGTACGTCTTCCAAGACACACTCGTTCTATGTAGCATAAACCCCAAAAACCCAAACCCACTGCCTTCCAGTTGATTCTGACTCATGGTCAGAATCCCCCCCATTGGGTTTCCAAGGCTGGAAATCTTTACGGAAGTAGCTTATATCATCTTCCTGCCATGGAGCAGCTGGTGGATTTCAACCACTACCTTCTGGTTAGCAGCCAAATGCCTTACTCACTATGCCCCCAGAACTCCTTCTGTGTAGCATGCTAGTTCTTAATATTTGTGCACTGCTTTCTGTAAGACACTCAAAATATTTCACAATGATCAATTAGTTAAAACCATAATATGCCTGTTATTAAGACAGGGTCAGGATTATAATAATAAGTGCAATCTGCCAAAATCCTATCACTGAGGACACTTCAAGTAAAACTCAAGTATTTGATCTCAGTCTGTATTGAGACAAAACTTGGTGATTTTTCTCCTGCAGCCCCAGTTGTAATTTTTCTATTTTGTAGCCTACATATCTACAAATGCTCTAGTATTCAGGGGTCACCCTCCCCCTTTTTGTACTCAAATAACCTGCCCTCAAGCATCTTGCCAGATAAACAAACAGTTGCAAAACCATGCGAGGGGTAAATACACCACATTAAGAAAGCAGAGAGAAGTCCCACATTCTGATTCAGACCGAAGGAGGACTGAGCATAAACCTTGCATAGAATTATGAACTCTTCTGATTTGTACTGGCATCAGGGTGGTCTCGTTTAACTTCCTTCTAACGCTGCATGAATAGCTTTACTCTGAAACATCCTCCTTGACCAGAGATCACTTGGCTTGAGCACTTCGAACTGCAAGAAGCTAGCAGGCATAAGAAATTGCTGATATGCAACATTTGTGATCTTTAAAAGTCAAATTTTCACATGCTACATTCTGAAAAATTTTCCTTTGATGCTGCTAGTTGTTGGTTGCTGTCAAGTCAGCTCTAGCTCTTACCCATTTGTGCAGAGTAGAACTGCTCCACGGGCTTTGCAAGGCTGTGACTGTTTGCAAGCAGATCTCAGGCCTGTCTTCAGCACCACTGGGCGGGTTAGAGTCACCAACCTTTAGGTTTATGGTAGAACTATATTCGCTACTGTCGAGTGCTTAACCATCTGTGCCACCTGCTCTTAACCCAAACCAAAACCATGTAACTCTGTTCAGCAGATACGTAGAGATATTCTTAAAAGTGGTCAGGGGAAGAGATTTAAATGCCTTCTTTGGTACATTATTCTGGTATTTCATATCTCTTTTATTTTTTTCTCCCCTATAAGTATTAAATGCAGGAAAAACAACTTTAACCTATATTCTTTCAAAATTATGTTTGTTTGTTTTTTTAAAATGATCTATAGATTTGTTGGAATTTCCCCTTTGGTTTCATATAGGCCTGTATATCCATTAAAACATTTGTCAGTATATTACCTTCTGTAAGGAAGCAAGGAAGCACATTAAAAATAGTCCCAAATGTTACTAAGGCCAGGACACGTTATTTTTGTATTGTATTTTATTGATTCCGAGGTCATATTTTAATGTTATGGAAATCAAGATACATCTCACAGTTGATGGTGTGTACCATAGTTTGATTGTAGCATTTTTTCTTTCTTTCTTGGACTATATAAAATAAAATGATGATAAAATCTGCTGAATCTCAGATTTAATAAAATATAATAGTTGTTGGTCCTGTAGGTCCTGAGTTAACTTAAAAGAAGACCATAAATTGGAGAATTTTATTTTATTCATGAAATCCTAGGGGCTCTTCTAGCCCCTATGTAGCAAATTTCTCAAAGGTGAATATTTTGGACCAAGAATTCCATAAGTAACCAAAAAAACTCCTTACCTAAGCGCAGTATCCCAGTCTCCTCCTAATTTTAGCCCCTTCTACACAGCATCCTCCTTTTTCTCTGTAATGTGATGAAGGAATGGAGGTAATAACATTATCAGAAGATAGGAGAACAGTCTTTCTTTCATTTACAAATTGGAAAGCTTTGTATATTTGTCCAGCGAGCTTCTGGCATCTTGTGACTTACTGAATATTACCCCTGAAGAGCATAGCTTTACCAAACATTTTAATGCTCTGGTTCTCCCTTCAAGCCCAGGATCAGAGACCTTAACTAGGGCAGTGGTTTTCAAAGTGTGGTCTCCAGACCGGCAACATCAGCATTGTTTGGGAACTTGTTAGGAATGCCAGTTCTTAGGACTCTCCACAGATCTGCTAAATCAGGAATTCTCGGGCTGGGCTCGGTCATCTGTTTCAACAAGCCCCTCAGGGGATTCTGATCTATAATAGAATTTGAGGACCACTGATGTTGGGGAGGGGTCCCGGGTGGCACAGTGGTTAAAGCACTTGGCTGCTAACCAAAAGGTTGGTGGTTCAAATCTGCTAGCCGCTCTGTGGGAAAAAGATACGGCAGTCTGCTTCTGTAAAGATTTACAGCCTTGGAAATCCTGTGGGGAGTTGTATTCTGTCATGTAAAGCCACTATGTTGTTGTTGTTTGCCGTCGAGTCAGCCCCGACTCATAGCGACCCCTCTTTGGGTTTCCGAGGCAGTATCACTATGGAAGTAGGATTGCCCAACCTTCCTTCCGAGGGGTGGCTGGTGGGTTTGAACCGCCAGCCTTCTGGTGAGCAGTCAAGTGCCTTAGGCACTATGCTACCAGAGCTCCTATGAGTAGGAACTAATTCAATAGCAGCGAGTTTGGTTTGTTTTAGATGTTGGGGAAAGGTGAAACAAAGCTGCACGGGTTATCGTAGATGATTCTGCTTAATAGAGATAGAATATGAACAAGATAAAGACCCCAGACACTAATGTCCAGAGCACATACATTCTTCTTAAGAAGGGACAGTCTGTGCTTATTTGCTTAAGGTGATAATACACCACAAGTGACTTCACTCAGATGAGGGCAGAGGCAGCTTTCTCAGGAGACAGTTGAGATCTTAGGAGTGATCCCAGCTGCTGCTGCTGTTTGAAGCAGCGCTTCCAAGTTTTGCCACTTTGCATTTCAACTTTTGCTTTTTTATGTGTTCTTTATATTTTTATCATGTTGGAATGGTGTATATTATGTAAGTTTAGTTAAGTTTGGTATGCTGGTGGGTTTTTAGGTGTTTTTTTGTTTTTTTTTTTAAATTTTTTTCTCAGTGAAAACAAGTTGGTGGAAAGCCCTCCTTTGAGTTGAATCTAACAACTGAATTGCTCAGGGGTCTCTTTTGCCACCGAGAAAGCCTTTCTTGTTGATTTGAATTCTGGGTTGGCTTCATTTTGTTGTTTTTCATTTTTTAATTTTTCCTCATTAATGGCCTTATTCTCCTGCCTATCTGCATGCCTGGTAATTTTTTACTGAATGCAGACATTATGAATTTTACTTTGTTGGGTGCTGGACATCTTTGTATTCCCATAAATATTCTTGAGCTCTGTTCTGGGGTGCAGTTATTTGGAAAGTTGGATCCTTTTGTGTTTTCAAGACTTCTTAGGCAGGACTGGAACTGCATTTCGTCTCCACTGCTGAAACAAGAGGCTTCTGAGCACTCTGTCCAGTATCCTTGGAATTATTAGGCTTGTCTGGGTGGTGGAACAAGCACTGTTCTTGGGCTTGTGTGAATGCCAAAGTCTTCTCCCTCTGATCCTTCCAGGTGGTTCTTTCCCCAGCCTTGAGAGTTTCCTCCCACGGCTGCACTGTCAGCTCTGCTGAAAGCTTGAGGGGGAGTCCTTAGAGAACACCAGGATTCTCCATCTGGGCATCTCTTCTCTCCACCACTCTGCTCTGAGCACTAGCCTCTCAGTCGTCCCAGACTTTCAGCTCTGTTTCTTTAACTCAAGCTATCACTGGGCTCTGCCTTGGTTCCCCTCGTCCTGTTCTGCAGTGTTCTTTTTTTCCATGCACTAAGTTGAGGCAATCACCATGTTTGTTTCCCATTTCTCAGGGGTCACTGTTCTTTGTTGCTTGATGTTCAGTATCTTGAACATTACCATTGCGTATATTTTGTCCCGTTTATAGTTGTTTCAGGTGTCAGAGTAAATGCCATCTCTATTGCTTCATCTTAACTGGAAGTAGAACTCTTAGTGATTTCATTCTTACTGATTTCGTGTAGAGTCTAGCAGTTAAAATAATTCACAATTTATAAAAGGTGGCATCTGCATTTAAAAAATACCCATTTGAAAATGTTCACTCAAGTGTAGGGCATATAAGGCAGTTACAACACTTTGTTGTTGTTGTTAGGGTCCATCGAGTTGTCTCTAACTCATAGCGACCCTGTGCACAGCAGAACAAAATACTGCCCGGTCCCGCGCCAGCTCCATGACCCTTGCTATACTTGAGCCCATTGTCGTAGCCACTGTGTCAATCCCCCTTGTTGAGGGCCTTCCCCTCTTTCGACGACCCTCCACCTTACCAAGCGTGACATCCTTCTCCAGGGAATGGTCCTTTCTGACAACATGACCAAAGTAGGTGAGATGAAGTCTGGCCATTCTCGCTTCCAAGGAGCATTCTGGCTGCACTTCCTCCAGGATACATTTGTTCGTTTTTTTTTTATCAGTCCATGGTACTTTCAGCATTCTTCGCCAGCACCACAACTCAAAAGCATCAACTCTTCTTCGGTCTTCCTTATTCATTATCATATACAACACTTTAAGTTAGAAAAATACCCACAATTCTGACCAAAGAATGAGCAGTCAAATAACTGCATGAGTGTATGTGTGTATATGTATATACACATACATATATAAATTTTGTTGCTCACAATAAAAATTGTAAAAATGAGTTTGCTGGATCGTACAGTCATTGTAACAAAATCATGATTCAAAACATGCTGAGTTAGTGAAACAGTTTCTTTCTGAAGAATGCACTGATGAGGTGATGGGCTGTTTCATGTATTTCTGCTACTTCAGTTATTCACATCTGAAGTACAGCTAACCAACGAGCACATATTGTGGTAAATGTCACTAAAACCTGCCTGGAGACAGCTTCCTAAATACAGACGTAGTGGTTGTGGAGGGTTAATTTATCTTTTTAAGCCTTGACTTGAATACTAATTCAAGATGTACATGTTAGTTTGCAAACCTCAAGAGTTAGAGTGATTTTTCTGCAGTATTTTAATAATCATAACACTTTTTTTTCCATTATGGATGAGAAAAGATGATCATTCAGCCAGCCATTAGCACCAGCAGCTATACATTTAATCTAAGACATAATCCAAATTCATTGTTTTTATTATAATAAATATGCCATTTATATTTAGATGTTAATTGCTAAATAATATAATTTTCAAGTTTAATTTCTGGTATTTTAATACATGCATTTGCACAGATATATACTAAATAGTGACTTTCTTAAAATAATTCACAAAATGGCATTTGAAAATGAAGATTTTTAAAACTATATCCACGTTAAGACACATACTATTTTCTCAGTGTCCTTTTTGCTAATGGGAACTTGAGTGTCTGAATTATCTTATAAAAGATAGTGAAAAGTAAATCACTGCCATGAATTAATTACTTTGAAAGCTTGTTATGCTGGATGAAGACTATTCCCAGGACTCCTGGATAGTTACGTATCTAAAACAGTGGTTCTCAAAATGTGGTTGTCCAGATCAGTAATGTCACCATTACCTGGGATAGCTGCTAAAAAAAAAAAAAAAAACCCAAAATCCACTGCCATCAAGTTGATTCCAACTCATAGCGACCCCCATTGGGTTTCCAAGGTGGTAAATCTTTATGGAAGTAGATTGCCCCATCTTCCTTCTTGCTAGAAATACAACTTATCCTTTGGGAGTGGGACTCAGCCAACTACTTTTATAAAAACAGATCCAAGAGTTTTGATACACGCTTAAGTTGGAGCACCTGTGATCTGAAAACATGATTCTCCAATTCCAAATAGATGACAGGAAAGCTGTCTTTCAGGAGAATTCTCCCCAGTGTTCATTCACATCACCAAAACTCCTGTCACAAATCTGGTTTTGATCTGTTAGTTCAGGCTGATTAGGATTTGAACCTATTTGGAGTGAATCAGTGCAGCTTTCTCAAACACTTCTTTGAATTTAATGCCCAAAGAATCATTTCATTGCTTTAGACAGAAAGTAGTTAATTTGTCTTATGATTCGTAAACTGTAACTAAGTCAAGTTAACCACAGAGTTTCATCTAATTGGACCAAGTGTTGATATTTAGACACCAGAACTAATCTGGATATAGAAATTTACTTTTTCATTTCTCTTTCTCCACCTACAAAAGGGGGAAAAGAACCACCTGCGTGATAGTTATTGCTTTCATCTGTGCCAGTTCCAGCTTGCATTTACTGCCATGACACACAGTTGTGTTTGCTTCAATGTCTTTTTGAAAACAGTTGCAAATAAGACGAGTGAGAGTGAGTGCTTGCTTACCTGCAGGACAAAGTAAGCTGGTAGTAGGCTGTTTCACAGGCAGGAAAAAGAAAAACCTCAGTGTTTTCCTCTGGCAGACCAGACAGACCTGAAAGACCTTTAAAACGTGAGTTTGAGAATTCTTCCACCCTTGTAAGTTAGAAGTTTCTTAAATTAAACACCATATCACCTTAAAGGCTTGATAGCACTATGAAAATTGATGGCTGTGCACAGTGATAGAAAATCATTGCTTGTGATGAGAAATTTCTCCTGTGAGTTGCAGTGAAGGATATTTGCTCTCTTTGAGACTGGCAATGAGTATTGAGTATTAATATTATGAAATTTAAGCTGACATTTAGGCAGTTGTCAAGTTCTTTAATTTATTCTTATTTGGATGGCCTCTTGAGATTCAGACTCTGATAAGCAGTGAAAGTTATTAGTGGCTAAATCTTAGCACATACTTCAGACATACTCAGGATTCTTATTTGTGCTCAGAGGGTAGTTGGTGTGTGAATGCAGCTTAAGAAAAAATGAGTAAGTTTTGGTAGCTCTGTGTCTTCTGGATTAAACATTCCAAGGCAGCCATTAAAAGCAACAAGATTGGAAAAGCAAATCCTCAGAGACAAATATGGAAAATAGTTGGGTAATTCTTTTCTGATGCTCTCTTCTAATCATCACTGGATGCCTTGGGATTATGCAATTATGGTATTGTTTTTGTAATTAACTGCTAATAAAGTCATAGCTTCTAGTAGGATTCTCAGTATATGACTGATACAGTTTTTAAGGGACTAGACTGCTCTGTAGATTGAGGATTATAAATCTGTACAGGATTATAAATACGTACCCTCTCCATTCACCAATTTCACTTTTCAAAGGCAGCAGCCTTGAATTTTTTTTAAAGCTATTTTGTTACATATACATTGCTACTACTTGTTTGTTCACTTTTAGATAGTATCATTTCAGTAGCGAGATGAGAATTTTTAGCTTTTTGCACCACTCAGTTTTCTATCCCATACCCATATACTTCTCTTTTCTTTATTTCCCTAATACTGTGATGCTGATTTTGGGTTAATACGTAATCTTTGTAGTATGTGGCTATGCAGCTGTTCTTAGCTGCATCACACAGTGCTCTACCATTGGGTCTCCTTTCTGGGGCCACACTACTCCTTTCCTACAGTTAGTCATTTCTTTATCTCTCTCTCGCTCTCTTTTTTTTTTTTTTTGTTATTTAGATACAAAACTCCCCTGAACATGCCAAATACTTCACAATTCAGTCTTGGTGGTGATGTTGCGGGAAGAGATTGGGGCTTCGTGGCAGACGCCCCTTGTGGCTTTGCTCATCATGCATCTCCAACCTGAGGCAGTTTGGTTTTTTTTTTTTTTTTTTCCCTTTTTTCCCTAGACTGATAGCTCAGTCTCAAAGCTCTGGGACTTCCTTTCATCATCATCTTAGGAATTTCTTTCAACTGAAGACCATAGCAAAGGGTGGTAGTGGTGTGTGGCAGTGACATAAGTCTCTAGGAGCCTGTCTGTGGAGACCTTGTCAAAATACTTTTGAAAACCTAAGAGCAACAGCAGAAGGGAGAGAGAGACGTGACAATTCCTCCTGGGGCTGTTGCCATCCGACCTCATTATCTCACTGCTTGTCCTTTCTGCTGTGTGAGCCACCCTGTTCTCCAGGACCCGTGTCACCTCTGTCTTGGTTTACTCTCTTGTTTTGTTGGAGGATAACCTCCATTAGCTCCAGAGGAACAGTGAACAGGAAGTAAATTTTTAGAGTTTGCATGTCTTAAAATGTTTTTGTCCAGATAGTATGGAATGGACTGGGGCATTTTTATTGATAGTTTTGTATTCATTTAAAGAGAGTTCAACAAATTCTATATGCCATAGGCCCCAGAAAACCTACATCCATCCCCAGGAAAGAGACTTACCACACAAATCGTCCGTATGTTCGCTGATGAGCAGATGGGCGCCCCTAGGCCTAAGGCAAGGATTTCCAAGCAACCCCCAGCCCCAGCCGCTGCTGATCTTAGGTATAAACTCAGATCGAATTGGAGTGAATATAGCAGAAAACCCACGTGATCCAGCATGTAAGCAAAACTGCACACCAGTAAACATGATTAAAAGCTATACAAATATTTATAGTTTTTACTTTTTAACTGAACATTCCTAGAAAAACTTTTCTTCATACGGCTTTTCCTCTCAGGTTCCACGTTTGCAGTAGCTTTATTTACAGTCGGTTTCCTCAGAAGTTCGGGAGAAGATTTTGTATAGAACAACACTGAGCAAAGCTTTCTAGAACTTGGCTGTTGGTGTTTTTCTCCCTTACCAAAGTTCCACACTCGGAGCAGATGCTGTGAGATCTCTTCCCCATCACACTGCCTCCAACTTCTGTGGCCTTCTGGGGCACTGAGGGGTGAATCATCTCAGTTGCTGGGTATCTCCTCCTACGACACTTGCGGTTCAGCTTCCTCCGTGCTGCCCAGAGCTCCACCTTCCTTCCATCTTTCAGTCTCTCGTGGCATCTCTCATTTGTTGGGCTCGCCTCACCCATGTCCTTTGCCCTCTTCAGTATATAAATATTTTAAAATATTCCTTTACTGTCACTTTAACGTGATTTTGGAAACAGATGACCACGTGTCTTAATCCTAGACTTTCCCTACAGACTGCCATCTGCCCCACCTGCCACTATACTCTTAGTTCTCCAGCTTGAGTACATTGAAATCATCAATAATGGCTTGTTAGAACCCAGTGCTAGGCTTCACCCCCCACAGGTTCTGGCACACCACCTGTGGCGTAGGGCTTGACAGTTGTGTTTCTGACAAGTTCCAGGTGATGCTGATGCTGCCCTTCTGGGGACCTCACCTTGAGAACTACTGCTCTAGACACTGTTGCCAGCTACTACTACAATTTTTATTTTTCTAAAACAGAGCTGTTTGTGTCATTGCTCTGCATAAACGTATTTCAGTGATCCCTGGTCACCTGTCGGATGTCCTGGGTGGCAATATAATGAAATCAATTTGGATTTGGTAGCACAGACAGATTTTCCCTGCACCCCTTTGGCGATAGCAGCTGGATCTCTTTGTTTTGCCTTTCCTCAGGGGAGGCTGGTGATGTGGGCAAAAAGCAAAAGTTATGTACATGCTCATCATTTTCTTGCTGGCTTTGTTTTGCTAAAACTGGTTGTACTAGAGGGAATATGGCAGGGGAAGAGAACAAGGAAGAAAGGCAAGATTCTGCATAAGCTGTGAGGATGCTGGATGGAGGGTGGAACCTAGGCTTAGCCATCTTGCCGGAGGTGTCTGTCCATGTCTGCAACAAGGTTCATGAACAGCCTGGGAAGATGTTGGATGGCGGCTTACTTTTTGGTCTTACAACCATCAAGTTTCTTTTGACATTTATTCAAGGGTGCGTTTCAATTAAAGGAACATTAAATATGAAACATGAAGTTCAGAGCTGGATATAGTGGTTATTAGGGAGCTCTGGTAGCATAGTGGCTAAGGCACTTGACTGCTAACCAGAAGGCTGGCGGTTCAAACCCACCAACCACTCCTTGGAAGGAAGATGGGGCAATCTACTTCCATTGTGATACTGCCTCGGAAACCCAAGGAGGGGTCACTATGAGTTGGGTCTGACTTGATGGCACCTAACAACAACAACAACAACAGTATTCACTAACACCTTGCTTTCTGGGAATTGGGTTAAGTGCTTTCAGTGTCTTATCTCAGATTATTGATTCCTTCTGTTTTGGAAATGGAAAATGAGAAGCACAGAGAGGCTACTCCCTGAACCCAAGTTACACATTAGTGTGACTCATTTCACTGGTGCCTCAAAGCCTTCCTATCTCCACCCAATGCCCCCTAGCACATCAGATAGTTTTTCTACCTTGCTTTTAAAGCAGTTTGCACATACATCCCTCCCATTTCCCTTTGGAAAATTCTGGTTTATGATTTTACTTCTTTACCACTTTTAGCGATTGTGAGAATTTCACTTCTAGTACTTGTGAGTCATCCTTGTTACTGTTACTTGACAAAGGAAACTGGGAGTTGGGTGTAGAAGTTAGTGCAATAAAATTTAAAAGTGATAGGCTAAAATGAGAGGTTTTAGGACAGCACTCCTGAGGCTTTAGGAACAGGTATATGGAATTAACATGGACCCACAATTGCCCAGGGCTGGGGAGACAGGTTCAGAAATACTCAGTCCTGCTGAGTAGACTAAATGAGTGTTACCCAAAGTTGTTGCTGTGGCACTTCTTCCTCTTATCTCCCCACCTTCCCTTCTTCCTTCCCCCCTTTCCTCCTCCACCTCCTCCCCTTCCTCCTCCTCCTCCTCCCCTTTCTTCTTCTCCCCCTTTCTACTCCTCCTCTTCTCTTCCATCTCTTTCTCTCCTCTTCCTCCTCCTCCTCTTCCTATCATCTCCTTAATCCACTTAGTCTGCAACTCAGTTACTTTGTGGGCCTGAAGAAAAAGAATGAATTGAGTCATAACATCAGAAGGAGATTGAATATTTGCACGACTGACTGACATAGAATATGCTTCCTCTTAGTTTATGTATCTGCAGCAAAGTAAAGATGAATGGACAAGTATCTCATAGCCCTTGCATGGAAATTGTGATAGATTGTCCTTCATCCAGTTCTTGCCTCACTGGATCTACCTCTGAACTGACTCTAGGCTTGGCTGTGTTACTTGCTTTGGCCAATGGGGTGATAGCAAATTGTGATACAGAATCCTTTTATCATACAAACAAGCTCAGGCTACTCTCTTGGAGGATGCAAGACTATCTGGAGAGACACACATCCAAGACATCCACCTGAGGCCGCAGACATGTGAGTGAGGCCATCCTTACATCATCCAGCTCTGGCTGGGCCAGCCCAGACCACATAGTTATGAGAAATAAGAAAAGTTTATTTTAAGCCATCAAGTTTTGAATTGGTTTTCTCTATATCAGAAATTAATGAGTCATTTTTACTATATATTTTTACTATGTAAAATACTGTGCTACCTCTGTTGTATTTTAATCAGATTTTATAGGTTAAGTATTAAGAATGTGGCTCTGTAGTTCGTCTCCAAAAAACCCATTAATGCCAAGTTGATACCAACTCCTAGCGACCCATGGGACAGAGTAGAACTGTCCCATAGGGTTTCCAAGGCTGTAATCATTACAGAAGCAGACTGCTACATCTTTTTCCAATGGAACAGCTGGTAGAGTCAGGATCCACCTTCCAGTTAGCAGCCGAGTGTCTAACCACTGCACCAATAGGGCTCCTTGTAGTTTGACTCCCCGAGTTAAATCTTTACCCATTTATTAGCTATATGACTTTGCATACTGAACTTCTCTGTTCAGTTTTCTCAGTAAAATGGGCTGTTGAGAAGGTTAAATGTGAATGCTGAAAGGTGCTTAATATAGTACCTTGCACAGAATAAGTCTTGTTAAGCATGACCAATTAGAAGTGGTATAAAAATATTCATAAAGAGGCTCATAGGTTATCCCAATACTTTTGTTCTGATTATATTTTCCATAAATGTCCATTCTATAAATGGATTTTCAGTGATGGAGAAGGACTCTGTCTTTATTAGCATTTATCACATTTCTTTGTACATCTCTTCCCCTCCATAGACTGTAGAGCAGGGGCCATTAATTACTGAATTATTAATATCTGCCATGGTTTCTAGCCTGGTGTAGACACTCCATAGGTGTTAGTTGGATGCCTGGAGTCAGCAGGAGTGAAATAGAAGCCCTAGAACTCTGCACGGTCTTGACAAGATCCCCAGCCCTCCCTCCCTCAATACACATTACCTCACCACTCTCAGACCTCCATCTTGGGGCCATGAGAATCATTCTCACCATGCCTTTATCCCTGTTTATGATGGTCATTAAGCCAAGGATGTTGAAGTCATTTGAGTTCATGACCCCTGGCCTTAACCCCATCAAATATGAAAGCTCAGTCATATCTCTAAACCTCCTTGTACCTTATGGTAAAAAGCATCATCATATATCCCCATCTGGAGAAAAGACAGCTAAGACAGAAGGATGTGAAGTGACATGAAAAGTCGATCATGAGGCACTGATAGGACCATGAATAGAAACCAGGTGTCTTGAGTTTTTGGTTTGACTGTGATAGTTAATTAATTTGTGACCCATGGGACATATAGTGCCCACCTACAGTTTCTACCTCTGAGGTTTAGTAAAGGAGTTTTGGGGCACAGTGTTCAAGCACTTGGCTGCTAATTGAAAAGTCAGTGGTTTGAACCCACCAGCTGTTGTGCAGGAGAAAGATGTGACAATCTTCTCTCATAAAAATTAAAACCTTGGAAACCGTGGGGAAGTCCTACTCTGTCCTTATAGGATCTCTATAAGTTGGAATTGACTATGGCAGCATGTTTTGTTTGGATTTGAGGTTTAGTGGGAAGCTGCTATCCCCCCTTTTAGTGCATGCTGCCATTTGGTGGGGGCCTGTATAACTGCATATATCTGAAAACACAGGATTTAGCCCACCAACCCCAGCACCAGAGACTATTTGGGACGCATGTGTCCCACTAATTGTATCAAAATCCATATTACCTAATTTTTTTCCCATTTCATTCAAAATGCTTTCCATTACTGAAAACATAAGATTTCAACAAAAATATTTGAAATAGGAAATAACTTGTTCTTGAAAGGGTTACTAAAAGAAACCAAATTCACTGCCATCAAGTTGAATCTGACTCCTAGCGACCCCTCCTTGGCTTTCCAAGGCGGTATCTCTACAGAAGTAGATTGCCCAGTCTTACTTCTGAGGAGTGGCTGGTGGGTTTGAACTGTCAGCCTTCTGGTTAGCTGTCAAATGCCTTAGGTGTTATACCACCAGAGAAAGATTAATAATTGCACATAGTAGGTGTGTTAGACTGGGTTCTCTGGAGAGGCAAAACCAGTAAAGCTTATATAGAAAGAGAAAGAGAAATTTATCTTAGGAAAATGGCTCACACACTTACAGAAGCTGGCAAGTCCAAAGTTCTTGGATAAAACTTCAAGCTAGAGGCTTTTCCTGACTCATGCAGCTGTAGGGGCTGAGGAGCTCAAGGTTACTGGCTGTTGACTCCAACAAATGACAAATCCAAGATCTCCAGGCTGAATGGTGTATTGTTCACTCACGGACAGTTATAGGCAGAATCCCAATCCACAGAAGAGTCTCTTTTCCCAGTATGTCCATAAATATACTGGAAGCAGGCCGTACCTTTAGGGAAATTCCCTTTCAATGGATTGGCTGCTCAGAACATGTACATCTGATCCCATCATTGGAACACCCCACATCCCAATTGCTTAAACCACACAGAATTGTGGTCCAGCCAAGCTGACACACAGCTCCAACTATCACAGTAGGTATGGTTGATTCCTTGCCCACTACTCCTTGGCTTACCACTGAGTCCATGTAAAGCTATGTTGGATAGTTCCTATGTGTAGTGACAGCTACCTTCCACCTCAAGTCCTGTGTCTCTCCTGCTTGTCTGGGGCCTTTTTCTGTCCCTGCCAGGTCTGCCCAGAAGCTCGGGATTTATTGTTCTCAGGAGCAGCCCTTAACTAATGAGAGATGGGAATCAGAGGACACATTTTCCAGCTTCCCATCCCTCAGAGGGACAATTCTGACCTACATGGCAGCAAAATGGAATTGAGCCCCAATTGCCCATGGCAGTAACTACTCATTAGCATCCTTTCTGGGGGCCTTTTTCTGTTCCTTGTCTCATTTCCCCCACTCCCTCAATTGTGCTTCCTGAGATGATCTTCTAAAGAAGCCATTTGTGCTCAAGTCCTTGCCGGCTTAGGGCTTGCTATCAGGGGGACATAAACCAGGAGGATGGCCATCTCGCCTTTTTCAAAGAGCATTTAAATCAAAAGTAAGAGTATTATGTTCTATTACAGCACATGCTGAAGAATGGTTTTGTTAGCAACAGGTAAATAAGAACAGCGGGCAGCGCAGGCTAGTGATTTTTAAATTTCATGGGCCTCGGAAATCTGGAGAGAAATCTCAGATCTCATTTGTTTTCTGTGTCACCTCCAAGCTCTAGCCATATATTCCACTAGGTATTCTGCGTTGTGGGGGAAAAATAGTTAAAAAATTGAAGTGGAGCAGAGTTGAGAAATCTTTCTTATTGGAAGTGACTACTATTAAGTGTGGAATAATGTGCCAACCACCTAGGAGGAAATGTCTGTCCTTATACTATGCCTCCATCACGGTGGGTATTCAATATATTTTGTTGAATTATGCTCCAGGATCTTACATTCTAATTAAGGAGGCAAGATATGTGCTCAGTGGTTAAGTAATTCTTAGAGATGTTATTTAATTAAGGACAGTAATTAACAGAATAGGTAATAAATGCTCAGAGTCATTCCTCTGGGGTCTGGAACCTGGAGTGAGTACAGTAAAATTACCTAGCTACTTCCAGTGGGATTTTTTTTCCCTTCATTTTACAGATGCTAAAACAAGAAAATACTATGCAAATCACTTGTCTTTGTTTAACATTGCCAGAGCTTCAGAGGGTTAAAGGAGTGGTAGACTTCTTCTTCTTGTGCTTGATGTGAGGTCTTCTAAAGAGTCAAGGACCATCTTGCTCCAGCACTAGTATCAAAGTTCAACAAGACAGAAAATAACAAATGCTGGCGAGGTTGTGGAGAGATTGGGACTCTCATACACT
>NW_006921654.1:6584947-6585597 GCF_000298275.1 Orycteropus afer afer
ATCCTGCCTTGGAAACGGAAGGGAGGGGTCGCTATGAGTTGGGGCCGACTCGATGGCACATACCAACAACAACATCATCAGGAAAATAAAAAGGCATTTTCCCCTCCCCTGTCCTTCTTCTGAGAGGGTGATCAGTGTGAGTATCCTGAAATGCCCACTCATTTCAGGGACAAAGAGGAAAAGAAACTCGGGGAAAAGACTTGTCTTTCGGTTACCTGATGCCACTCTAACAGGATATACCACAAGTGGGATGGCTTTATCAAATAGGAGTTTATTCTCTTATAGTTCGGAGGTTTTAAGTCCAAGTTCAAAGGGCCAGCCTCTAGGGACTGGGTGAAAGCCCCTCAACCTTGGGCTTCAGCTCCACCTCCTGCTTCTGACCCACTAAAACTAAAGGCTTTTCTTCACTCAGACAGCTACTGGCTGCTGAGACTGACAAGCCCAAGGTTGACAAGTAAAAAGACACAGTCCTGATGTTACCAAACCACATGTTCTCAAGTTCCGTCGAGTCATTTCCGACTCATAGCGACCCCATGCACAGCAGAACGAAACACCGCCCAATCCCGCGCCAGCCCCACAATCCCCGCTATACTTGAGCCCATCATCGCAGCCACCGTGTCAATCCATCTCGTTGAAGGCCTCCCCCTCTT
>NW_006921654.1:6585997-6587942 GCF_000298275.1 Orycteropus afer afer
AACCAAGCAACGTGAATTCCTTGACAACCTCAATCTTCTCTCCATTTATTGTGATGCTGCTCATTGGTCCAGTTGTGAGCATTTTTGTTTTCTTTTTTTTTTTTTTAAAGAAAACCAACCCACATGGCAAGCCATTAATTCAAGTCCATTGTAAGTCCCAAGATCAGCAGAGCATGGCAGGCTGCTGAACAACGACATGGTTACATGCAGGGTTCAAGGTGCCTTAAGCTAGAAACCTCTCCTCAAGGCTTCTCCTTATATACAGGAAGCAGACCACATCCCTAAGGCAGCTACTCACCTGCTCACAGTAGATTCCACCATGGAGTTGATTACCAGTCTCATCATGGAGGATACTACTTCCAGCTGCCCAGCCACTCAGCCAGGCCTAGCCAAGTTGACACACAAACTCAACTACCACAACTTGGAACTGGAGAATGTTTGAGATTTGTTTAGAGGGTAGTATAACAGGATAGCTTGTTCCATATCTATATTAAATCAAGCCAGGTTCTCCACTGGGCCCAGTTGATGAGAGATTCAATATTAGTTTTCATGTAATCTCCCTTGGGTTGTGCCAAGAGCCCAGGGCTTTTGTTATCCAGAACAAATAGGGAAGAGGTCTCTGGTCAAGTCCATCATCATCATACTGAGACCATGCCCTGGGACCATTCAAAGGAGATCAACTCTCCTGGAAGTATCCATTAACCCCATGCTAAGCTTGTCCATGGTTTCCAAGGGTCTGTCACTGAGTGTGGGTCATAAATTTTCAGCCAGCAACTACCATCTGAGGTCTCTTGAGTGCAAGGCATTGCCATCCATAGAACCTGCTATCTCTTCAGTTCTTCAAAAAACCAAACCAAACTCAGTGCCATCGAGTTGGATTAACTCAGAACGACTCCTCCTTGGGTTTCTGAGGTGGTATCACTATGGAAGAAGATTGTCCAATCTTCTGAGGAGTGGCTGGTGCGTTTGAACCGCCAGCCTTCTGGTTAGCAGTCAGATGCCTTAGGCACTATGCCACCAGAGCTCCTAAAGCCAATTCTTACCTGGGGGTAAAAGTCAGCTTGAATGTCAAGGTCAGTCAGGCTGCCTGTCCTCTTGGAATTAGGACAGAGGAGGAAAATGATGCTTTTTAAATTAATTTTTTTTGACTTATCAATACTAGGAGAAAAAAGTTAAGATACCAATTAATTTCTCTATGTAGCCAGAATGGAAGCCTCATTTTTACAGAGTGAATGAGAGAAATTTTGATGGGGTCAGATGGGAGAAAAACCTTGATTAACAGATTCCAGAAACTTTGATTGCCTGGGAAAGATACATGGATTCTTCCCCCAAAAGAATGGTGCATCTTGAACAGAAGAATGATGTCGTGAAATCACTGTTTTAAGTCGCTTAACCTGACGGTGGTTAGAAAAAGGAGAGGAGAGGTAGCCTGGGATTGTTGACGAGGTGGGGAGGGTTATAGTAAGTCTAGAAATGAGATGTCAGGTTGGTGACTATGTAATTAGAAAGGGAGTAGGGGATGGATGAATGGCAGGGTACCTAGTGTAGTATATGGGTATTAAAAAAACAAACCTCACTTCTTTTGAGTCAGTTTTGACTCATACCAACCCTTCCTTGAGTTTCCGAGGTAGTATCTCTATAAAAGTAGATTGTGCAGTCTTCCTTCCAAGGAGTGGCTGGTGGGTTTGACCCACGAGTCTCTTGTTAGCAGTCAAATGCCTTAGGCACTATGCCCCTAGAGCTCCTAATGTATGGGTTCTTTCTTCTTTCTTTAAGTGCCGTCGAGTCATTTCCGACTCATAGTGACCCCATGCACAGCAGAACGAAACTCTGTCCGATCCCGCGCCAGCCCCACAATCCCCGCTATACTTGAGCCCATCATCGCAGCCACCATGTCAATCCATCTCGTTGAAGGCCTCCCCCTCTTTCGTCGACCCTCCACCCT